>NW_023994459.1:0-57500 GCF_015586225.1 Lucilia sericata
AAGTAGAAACCGATGAATTCTTTGATAGTTCGGAACAAATTGAGATGCCAGAAAATCAACAAAAAGAAGTGTCAGAACCAGTTGTAACTCCCATCAAACAGCGATTAAGGTCTTGGAATAAAGGTAAAGATGCAGCAAATGCAATTGAAGTATGTAATGTAAATGATCCAAAAACATTTAAAGAAGCCTTAAAATGTAGTGATTCTAAAGAATGGATAGCTGCTATGAAACAAGAATATGATTCATTGATCAGAAATGAGACTTGGGATTTAGTCGAATTACCAGAGAATAGAAAACCAATTAACTGTAAGTGGGTATTTAAAACCAAGCTCAAAACTGATGGAACAATTGAGAAACGAAAGGCGAGACTCGTTGCAAAAGGATACTCGCAAGAATATGGTGTTGATTATATGGACACTTACGTACCTGTTGTTCGTCAAAGTTCTATAAGACTCATATATGCACTTGCAGTTCAACATGATTTAAAACTTCGACAACTAGATGTTTCAACGGCATTTTTGAACGGTAACTTAGAAGAGGAAATTTACATGTGTCAGCCGGAAGGATATATTCAATCGGAAAATAAAGTTTGCAAATTGAAGAAGGCAATATACGGATTGAAACAAGCGGCTCGTCAATGGTTCAAAAGAATTGATGCTGTATTCAAGAAGTTCAGTTTAGTTCAGTCTAAACATGATCAGTGTATATATTTCAAAAACGATAACAGCAGAATGATAGTAAGTCTATACGTTGATGACATATTGATAGCATCAAATAACGACAAGGATGTTGAGAAATTAATAAAAAGACTTAGGAGAGCCTAAGCATTGCATCGGATTGGAGATAGAAATAGGAAGAAATATGATAGCAATATCACAGCCTGGATATACAGAAAACCTAATTAAGAAATATGGTCAGGAAAACTCAAAGCCAACAAAAATTCCAATGCAACCAAAACTTAGCTTGGAAAAGAACCCGAAAATACCAGGAGAGGCAGAAAGTGTTGATAAAACAAAATATCAAGAAATAATTGGTTCACTTCTACATCTCTCAGTTTATAGTCGTCCTGATATATCATGTAGTGTAAACATGTTGTCGCAATTCTGCCAGGATCCACGTAAACAACACTGGACTGCTGCAATTCACATTGTTAGATATTTGAATACGACAAAGAAATTTAAAATAGTTTATCGCAAAGATAGTTTACCATTAGTTGGTTATGTTGACGCAAATTGGGTCACAGACATTAACGACAGAAAATCTCAAACTGGTTTTTGTTTCTCCCTCGCAGGTAGTGCCATTTCATGGGAATCAAGAAAACAACGTGTTGTAGCAACCTCTAGCGCTGAGTCAGAATATATCGCTCTTGCAGAAGCATCTAAAGAAGCTTACTACTTGAGATATCTACTAAGTGAATTGGAGTACTTAAATGATAATGCAACTATAGTATACAGTGACTCCCAAAGTGCGCAAAAAATGGCCAAGTTTGGAGGCCATCATTCAAGGACCAAACATATAGATTATAAATACCATTTTATACGCCAAGCTGTTGAAGACAAAATAATAGATGTCCAATATAAGCCGACTTCCGAGATGGTGGCAGACGTTTTAACAAAACCACTACCCAACATTAAACATACTTTTTGCATTTCATCAATGGGTATTCAAGTAACCATTTAAGTTGAGGAGGCGTGTTGAGATATATTATTTTTATATTCAACTTAAATACTTTACTTTTAGTTTTTGTACTTTGTAATTTTAAATCAATTTATCCATTGTGAAATATGTATTTGTAAATCAGAATTTTTCAATTTGAATTTTACTTTTTATCGAAATATTGAACAATAAACTTTGTTAAATTAAAAAGTCAAGACAATTTTATTAACATATACGAAATTTTATATGGATATCTTCGTTTACTAATGAGTTATGTGGTTTTAAGTGATTTTCTGGAGGAGCCCTTGTATGAGAGCTATGACCAATTATGGACCGATCGGAAATAAAATTTCACAGCAATATTTCTGTATATGTGGCCAATACTTGTACCAAATTTTATATGGAAATATTAATTTAGTAATGAGTTATGTGCGTTTAAGTTATTTTCGGGAGGCGACCTTGTATGGGATCTATGACCAATTATGGGCAGATCGGAAAAAACTTCAATAGTAATATTTCTGTATATAAGAGTAATATTTTGTACGAAATTTTATATGGATATCTTCATGTACTAATGAGTTATGTGGTTTTAAGTGATTTTCGGCAGGGGACCTTCTATGGGAGCTATGACCAATTATGAAACTTTCACAATAGTATTTCTGTATGTGAGAATAATTGTACCAAATTTTATATGGATATCCAAATTTAATAATGAATTATGTGCGTTTAAGTGATTTTCGGGAGGAGACCTTGTATGGGAGCTATGTCCAATTATGGACCGATGCAGAAAATTTTTTCCCTGAATGAACTCCATTGACATAAGATTTTAATTTGTAAAATTTTGTGAAGATATCAACATTCTGATGGAAGTTATTAACAATAAAATCATTTTCCGGGAATATGTACTTTTGTATGAGAGGTATAAGAAATTGTGGACCGATTCTGGCAATTTTCAGCAGGAATCAAGCTTTTGTGTATAAACGAATGTACGATGATTTTCATAGAATTATCTTGCATAGTTTTCGAAAAAATTATATCAGAATGTGTAAAAAATGCTTATTTTTTTCGGAGTTGTTTTAAATTTTGATTCATAATTTTTCCCGATGTGAACCGATTTTGCTCAATTTCAATACAAAGTTGCCTAGGACAATAGTGAATCTTTTGGCCTAATTTCATAAATTAATTGGTATCGCTTTTACGTCAGCGTGGTTTACACAGACAGGCAGACGGACGGACACACGGACATAGCTAAATCGACTCAGAATTTGATAAGGACCCAGAATATATATATGTACTTTGTTGGGTCTCAGATGAATGACAAAGTTATATATACCCTCTATCACCACTGATGGTGGTGGAGCGTATAAAAACTATTAGTTTGCAAAACACATCTTTTAATCCTCATCCTCAAAAAAGTTTCCTAAGTTTGTGAATTTTTTTCCCCTTAATAGAACCTCCGTTTTCTTCGGAAAATCCTGTAATAACAATTGGGACAAACGGTTTTATAGTACAATAATTGTTTGGACTTATTAAATTTAAATAGTAATTTTCAGTTTGATAACCCATTATATTATTATTACGAGATTTTTTAAATTTCGCAACTTTTTCGTTTATTTTTAACGGAGCGTCAGATAATGTATTATTTATTTGTTGAAGTATTTTGGTAGGACAACGAATTGAAAAGTAAGACGTTATACCATAGTCGGTGACACACTACGACGAATGTTACAGACCATGAACGTTAAGAGTTATGCTAGATTCCCCAAATATTTTTTTTAAATCTGCAACAAATATGTGCAATAGCTCATTAGCATTATTTATATGTATTGGAACAAAAGTATTTTGGTGCTGATAGTACCTAAGCGATATGCCGAGTAAAGTAAAAGTATTTCATAATAAAAATCATCATCTACAATATTTTTTAGGACCAGTGGGGCGTAATATAAAATAAATTGTCGGAACCAGCGGCTTTCCACCTTGAAATGCCTTCAATTCCACGAGGATTTCTTTGAAATTCAATTGGAATGTATGGTGATAATTCAACAATTTTTCTTGAAAGAATAATCTTATTTTCGGTTGTCATTTTTGTTTGTTATTTATTAATAGAAGTATAATTTTTTTGGTAACACCCAAATCAACCAAGTACATATGGTCAAGTGGAAATTGGGTCACCATTTTAATTCCATGGCCTTCCAAAGCGCTGCGGCTACACTCTACAATAAATTTGTAAAACTCAGGTTGCTTTCTGTTAAAAAGTCCTCATCAGTTCTTAGATCTAAGAAAGGAGCGAGCTGGTGTGTCGCATATAAATGCTCTAATGCTTACATTTATATGTTTACCATATAAATATATACCATCCGTTTTAAGATCATTAATTTCATAGATGAAATCATGGAGGTAATTATCAATATTACTAGGTTTTTTTATTCCGCTTTAAGAACCTATTAAAAAACGTCCACAGCTGGAATGTTTACTAATTTACCCGTTACTTTTTAAAGAGTGGTATTCCATCTACTCCTACATCTACATAAAAATCTTTAATAATTGTTTTTTTTACCTAGGTGATAATACGTACCTGGAGATATTGTTCTTATTAGAGTAGTTTTCTTTGCAGTCTTTAGGAGGCCGTTGCAAGAAGTAGGAACGCTAAGATTTTCTGATTGCAATACATTAAGTAAATTATCAACACAACTTCTTGTAGAACGAAAATCGTGATACCATTTTAATAATTTTTGAACCAATGTCTATTTTTTTCATTAGAAGTTAACTCGATATCATTTCTGTATCACGATTTTCGTTATCTACAATATTAAATATCTCATTAGAACATTGTTTTTCCTGTTCTTCACTTTTATTTTTATATTTTAATAACATTGTTTCTTTTTTTAATTTTATTAAACGTTTATTATTTCTTTTATTCATGTTTATTTATTCACTTTTTATTATTTCTTACCACTGAAAAACACAACCGACACTTTCGAAGCTTAAGAAGTAAGAAACTATAGTCGGCCTTGGCCGACTCTATGATACCCTACACCAGTTATGAATATTAAATGTGATTTATTTTTCATTATAAAGCATTTATCTTGAATATTACCTTGATTCCGATTTATTTAAGCAATTTATTGACGAAAAACTTATTTTCTAACAAGTAAGCGTGCTATATTCGGCTATGCCCTCCACAAGCAAGCTACTTTTTATTAAAACCCATTTAGCTATCTAATTTTTAGATAACTTGGCAACATTTTTGTTTCCGTATTGAGAGTACTAACATTTATGCACATGTCGAACTAATTTTTATAAGTCCAGAAAAATTTATATTAATAGGCCAGTTCGAAAACATGTTAATAGAATGATTTATCTATACACAGAACATACTCATGTAGAATTTTATCCATATATAATCATTTAACAACGAATAAGGTGGTATTAAGTGCTTTACTGGGAGCCAATACAACTTATGGGCCGATCCGGAAAAAAATTTCGTAGAATGATTTATGTATATACACAAAATACACATCTATGTCGAATTTTATCCCGATAACTTTGATTGTAAATGTGCATTTAAGCAATTTATAATGATTTATATGCAAACATAAAAAATCATGTTTAATTTGACTCCAATAGATTTATCAATTAATGAAATATGTGCGTTTAAGTGATTTTCGGAAGTAGACTTTATATAGAAGCTATGACCAATTACGGGCCTATCCGGAAAAATTTTATAGAATGATTCATATGTACACAAAACATATTTGTGTCGAATTTTATTAAGATATCTTTATTTGATAATCAAATATGTGCGTTTAAGTGATTTTTTGAAGTGGACCTTATATAGGAAAAAATTTGGTAGAATGATTTATATGCTCACAAAAGATATTCAACTCAAATTTTATCTAAATAGCTTAATTAATTTCGAAAATGAACCTTATATGGAAGCTATGATCAATTGTGGACCTACTGAGATCTACGTTGATAGCATGATTTCTGTTCATATTATATTTGCATGTACAAAATTTTGTGTTGATATCGATATATTTGTTAATGATAAACAAATTTTCGGGAATATATACCTTTGTATGGGGGCTATGGGAAATTTTGATTCGATTATTTTGATTTTCAACATTATTTATCCCTGGATAAAAAATAATGTGGGACAAAATTAATAGAATTATCTTTTGTAGTTTCTGAGAAAACGAATTAAGAATTACGAGATAGTTTTTCGAGATAGTCTGAAATTTTCACTCATAACTTTTAAAGTTGTGAACCTATTTCGCTGATTTTCAATACGAAACTGCTTAGGACAACAGTGAATATTTTCGATGAATTTGGTTTATTTCTTTTGCTTAGTTTTAACGTGAGCATGTTTTAGACAGACAGACAGACAGACACACAGACAGACAGGCGGACATAGCTAAATCGACTCAGAATTTGATAAGGACCCAGAATATATATACTTCGTTGGGTCTCAGATTAATATTTCTTGGTGTTACACACGGAATGACAAACTTATATATACCCTCTATCACCACTGATGGTGGTGAAAGGTATAATTATGTGGTATTAAGTGGTTTTCAGAAGTGAACCTTATATGGGAGCTAGTTCTGGACCGATACTGAAAAAATTCCTTATATGGAAGCTGTAACCAATTATGAACCGATGTGAAAAATTTTCAAGAATGATTTATATATATATACAAAACAAATTCACATCGAGTTTTACCCTGATAGCTTTATTTATCAGTGAATTATGCGCATTTAAGTGATTTTCGGATGTGGATCTTATATGGGAGATATGACCGATTATCGACCGATCCGGAATAAATTTCGTAAAGTAATTCATATATACACATAACACATTCATGTCGAATTTTATCAAGATAGCTTTATTTATCTATGAATTAAGCTCGTTTAAGTGATTTTCGGATGTGGACCATATATGGGAGCTATGACCAATTTTGGACCGACCCGGAGAAAAATTCCGTATAGTGATTTATGTATACACAAAACATACTCATGTAGAATTTTATCCCGATAGCTTTATTTATCAATGAAATATGTTCATTTAAGTGATTTTCGAAAGTGAACCTTATATGGGAGCTATGACCAATTGTGGGCCGATACAGATCTAAGTCAATAGTATGATTTCTGCTCATATTATGTCAATATGTACAAAATTTTGTGTTGATACCGATATATTTGAGGAAGTTATTAACGATAAATTAATTTCCGGGAACATGTACCTTTGTATGGGGGGTATGAGAAATTTTGGATCGATTGTTACAATTTTAAACATAATTAATCTATAGATGGAAAAAATGGCGTCATGAAATAACTCCCCACGAAATAACTTCCCAAAACAAAAATGAAATAACTCCCTAAATTTGGGGACTTATTTCATTATGAAATAATTCCCCAATTTAAAAATGAAAAAAAGCCCCAACGAAATGAAATAACTTCCTAAATTAAAATGAAATAAGACCCCATTTTTGGGGATTTATTTCATATGAAACAAATCCCTAATTTTAAAATGAAATAAGTTCCCGTTTAAAAATAACAAAATTTCTAAAAAAAAGTAGGTCGCTCATACTTTCGAGTGGGGCTTCAAGGTTTAATACATTTCAGTTTAATCGCTTAATAAAGATTCCTTTAATAACCGGCCTTCGACCGGGCGCAAGGACTTTCTACTCTATGGTATGTCCAACAACGGCTTCGCTTAATAAATATTTCCTAAATAGACGGCCTACGACCGGACGCAAGGATTTACCGCTCTATAATATGACTAAAACCGTCTTCGCTTAATAAAGATTTCCTAAATAGCCGGCCTAAGGCCGAACACTTTTGATACAAGGCGAGTGGCGTCATGAAATAACTCCCCAAAACAAAAATGAAATAACTCCCTAAATTTGGGGACTTATTTCATTATGAAATAATTCCCCAATTTAAAAAATGAAAAAAAGCCCCAACGAAATGAAATAACTTCCTAAATTAAAATGAAATAACACCCCATTTTTGTGGATTTATTTCATATGAAACAAATCCCTAATTTTAAAATGAAATAAGTTCCCATTTAAAAATAACAAAGTGACATATCTAACAATAGTAGGTCGCTCATACTTTCGAGTGGGGCTTCAAAGTTTAATACATTTCAGTTTAATCGCTTAATAAAGATTCACTTAATAGCCGGCCTGCGGCCGGGCGCAAGGACTTTCTACTCTATGGTATGTCCAACAACGGCTTCGCTTAATAAATATTTCCTAAATAGCCGGCCTACGGCCGGACGCAAGGATTTACCGCTCTATAATATGACCAATACCGGCTTCGCTTAATAAAGATTTCCTAAATAGCCAGCCTAAGGCCGAACACTTTTGATACAAGAAGGGTGTATTCTTAGCGAAGCCGGTGTCCAATGTACCCCAGAGGATAAAACCTTTGCGCCCGGACGAAGGCCGGCTATCAGCCATATATTTTTTATTTCATGTGTTAAAATTAATATAATGAAATAAATCCCCAAAAATATTTTTAGGGATTTATTTCATTTTTGAATTTTGAGGAATTATTTCATAATGAAATAACTCCCCATTTTAAATGTGAAATAATGCCCCAAAAAACGAATTAAATCCCCAAATTTCGTTGTTTTTGCTTTCTGAACAAATTTTTAGGGAGTTATTTCATTTTTGTTTTGGGGAGTTATTTCGTGGGGAGTTATTTCATGATGCCGGAAAAAATAATCTGTGACAAAATTTGTCGAATTACCTTTGGTAGTTTCTGAGAAAACTACTCAAGAATTTGGAAAAAAACTTAATTTTTTTCGAGGTAGTCTGAAATTTTTACTCATAACTTTTTAAGTTATGAGCCAATTTTGCTGATTTTCAATACCAAATTGCTTAGGAAAACAATGAATATTCTCAGTGAATTTGGTTGATTCCATTTGCTTAGTTTTAACATGAGCGTGTTTTAACCAGACAGACAGACGGACATAGCTAAATCGACTTAGAATTTCATAAGGACCCAGAATATATATATACTTTTGGATTTCAGATAAATATTTTTTGGTGTTACACACGGAATGACAAACTGATGGTGGTAGAGGGTATTAAAAAGGCTTTATATGGGGAATAGAAGCAAATGTGGACCGATCACGATAAAATGGGCTGGATAGATTTATATTTATATAATATAATATATATATATATATATATATATATATATATATATATATATATATATATATATATATATATATATATATATATATATATATATATATATATATATATATATATATATATATATATATATATATAACATCAGCACAAACGCATAATACCCTTCCCACTATAGTGGTGTAGGGTTTAAAAACAACTGATGAACAAATGTTGTTTTTGTTTTTACGTGTTTTGCTTTCTTGCAAATTTGATCTTGTTTTTGTAACGGTTTTGTTACTCAAAATGGAAAAAATACATGTTTTTGCTTCCCTTCTCAGAGAAGGGAATTTGGAATGAGTATTACGCACATAAAGAAAACAACCCGACGTAAAATAAAACAAACCGTAACAGCTGTTTTATCAAAATTTCTACATATAGTAAATAGCATAATTACCACTTCTACTTATTCTTCGATTTGGAAAGTTTCGAGAGTTGTACCCATACCCAAATCAGGGTCCGGTTCTTCTATTCAAGATTTAAGGCCAATTTGTATATTGCCTGTTCTGTCGAAAGTTGTGGAACATATACTAAAATCGAAGATGTTAGAATATTTAGAAGGAAATAGTTTACTTAATAACAATCAATATGCTTATAGAAAAGGGTATAACACTTCACTACTTTTGACGGAGATGACCGAATTTATAAGAAACGATCTAAATAGGGGAAAGGTGGATTTGTTAGTATCTCTAGATCTATCTAGAGCATTTGACTGTATTGACCGTGGTAGAGTCGCGAAAAAGCTTCACGATAAATTTAAATTCTCTAGGCATGCCTGTAAACTTATATATTCATATTTGTCAGAACGTTCTCAGTTTGTTGATATTGATTGTAGTATCTCTAGGACTTGTGATATGAACTTAGGTGTGCCACAGGGCTCAGTCATTGGCCCACTTATTTTCATTTTATATCTTGATGACCTTATAGAAAAAATAAATGATTTACATATGTGCAAGATGTTTGTTTTCGCAGATGATGTGCATATTATATTAGGGAATGAAAAGCAATTTTTAGATGTCTTAGAAGTTAATACCAGTTTCTGCCTAGATAATATATCATCTTGGATGATAAGGAATGGTTTTACCATTAATCCTTCAAAGATCAAGTATATTATTTTTGGTAATACTTCTAACCATAACTTTAATATTCAAATAAATAACTGTAGTATAATATGTGTTGAGCAATTACGTTGTTTAGGAATAATTATTGATAATAAATTAGATTTTGGTAGTCATATTGCACGTTTGCAGGCGAGCATTATTTATACACTTCGTCGCTTAGGTTGCTTTCGCACTGTTAATGTCGAAATTAGAATACGGTTTAGAAATAATATCAGGCACTAATTTAAATAATTTAAATAGACTTGAAAAGATATTCAATATGATAGTGCGTTTCGTTTTCAATGTTAAAATTAGAGAACATGTAACCCCTTATGTAATTCAGTTTTTAGGCTGCACATTCAGGAAATTTTTAGATTACCGTTTATTGTTTTTCTTTTATAAGATAATTTTTAATTCATCACCACCAAACCTGCGAAACCTTTTTAACTTTTCTAGATCCACCAGAAATGTTCAAATTTTAATTCCCCGAATATTTAAATCTATATTTGAACACTCTTTTCTTGTGAGAGTTGCCCGTCTCTGGAACTGCCTACCACCAGATCTTAGGGTGTTTGCAAATTCGGCTAACATATTCAAACATAAACTATATTTGCATATGTGTGAGTCATCATAATCTCCTTTCATATATTTTTAATATAAACATTGCTGTTACTATCATGGACCTTACTTTACTGTTATTTATTCTTTACAAATTTGGCTGGGGGGCCTCCTATATTTAATTCCAACTTATTTTAAGTAATTAAATTGTAAAATTTGAATTTTTTTAGATGTAAGCTCTGTAATAATGTTTTTTGGCCAAATATGGCTTCTTATTATTACCTGAATTGAAATAAATAAAAAAACAAGTGAGAAATTATAGTCGGGCGTGGCCGACCATATGATACCCTACACCAGTTATGAATATTAAATGTGATTTATTTTTCATAATAAAGCATTTATCTTCAATATTCCCTTGTTCCGATACATTTAAGCAATTTATGGATGAAAAACTAATTTTCTGAAAGAGGCTTTATATGGGGGCTAGGGGCAAATATGGACCAAGCCCGATAAAATTTTGTGAATATATTTATATTGACATAATATTTTATTGTGCTGAATTTCGTTCTAGGTTGTGTACTACAACAACAAACTTTTTTTTACCAAAAAATGTTATTATGGCCGTATATATAAAATGATATATAACTGCTATCGGACAATATTTTGCACGATAAAAACCTATATAGAACTTTAAGTTGGAAGTGTAGAAATCGGATGACATACATTTTTTCCGGATTTCATCGTTCTAGGGTGTGTACTACAACAACAAACTTTTTTTTTACAAAAAATGTTACTATGGCCGTATATATAAAATGATATATAACTGCTATCGGACGATCTTGTGCACGATAAAAATCTATACAGAACTTTAAGTTGGAAGTGTAGAAATCGGATGGCATACATTTTTTTCCGGATTTCATCGTTCTAGGGTGTATACTACAACAACAAACTTTTTTTTACAATAAATGTTACTATGGCCGTATATATAAAATGATATATAACTGCTATCGGACGATCTTGTGCACGATAAACACCTATATAGAACTTTATGTTGGAAGTGTAGAAATCGGATGGCATACATTTTTTTCCGGATTTCATCGTTCTAGGGTGTATACTACAACAACAAACTTTTTTTTACAAAAAATGTTACTATGGCCGTATATAGACAATTATATATAACTGCTATCGGACGATCTTGTGCACGATAAAAATCTATATAGAACTTTAAGTTGGAAGTGCAGAAATCGGATGGCATACATTTTTTTCCGGATTTCATCGTTCTAGGGTGTGTACTACAACAACAAACTTTTTTTTACAAAAAATGTTACTTTTGCCGTATATATAAAATGATATATAATTGCTATAGGACGACCTTGTGCACGATAAAAACGTATATAGAACTTTAAATTGGAAGTGTAGAAATCGGATGACATACATTTTTTTCTGGATTTCATCGTTCTAGGGTGTGTACTACAACAACAAACTTTTTTTTTACAAAAAATGTTACTATGGCCGTATTATAAAATGATATATAACTGCTATCGGACGATCTTGTGCACGATAAAAACCTATATAGAACTTTTAGTTGGAAGTGTAGAAATCATGTCGAATTTTATAGATATAAAGTTTTAAGCTAGTTATGAGCAGTATTAATTTCCCGAGGTAACCTTATATCGGGGAGAGGTTAATTATGGACCGATCCCCTTAAATTTGACAAAACGATTTTGACTTATTTTTTATGTGGAATTTCTTTACTATATTTTTTTTACAATTATTGGAGTTAATATCTTTTTCTGAAGGGGAACTTATATGGGGGTAGGGTCAATTTTGGACCAACCCAGAAATGTTTTGGTTCTTATAAATCTTGTAAAATAATTTCCTGAGAGGAACCTTATATGAGAGCAGTGTCAAATATGAAGCGATCCTCATAAAATTTGGCAAAAAGATTTTAGTTCCTATGAAACTTGTTTTTGTCGTTTTTCCTCGATATACTGGAATATTGAAGCTCAATAATAAACTCCGTCAACTAAATATATTTTGGTAAATATTGGCTAAGATCCCAGTATATACTTTTATGGATTTTAGACCAATATTTCGATGTGTTACAAACGATGACTCCCTGATGAGTTTATCGTACACCGATATTGTCCATTTTCAATAAAAAACTCCATCAACTAAAATTATTTTGGCAAATATTGGCTAGATGGTCTTAGACTGTAATAAGATCCCAGCATATACTTTTATGGACAATAGACCAATATTTCGATGTGTTACAAACGGTGTAAATCGTTCCTTGACTCCCTGATGGGTTGTGTCTCACAAGTGGTGATTTAGCGATCTTGAAAGTGACGGAACTAATAGGGAATCACATTGTTCGCCGGTCTCTTGTAAGATTTTAGGTTGATAGTCATGCAGTACTCAAAGCATTAATATGTCATAGCTGTATTCTTGCATAGTCGTAGAATGAAGAAAAGATCTAAGTGTTATTATGAGACCGTTTACAATAAGGCTGTGTTGGGTACCAGGACCCTGCAATATACACAAATGAGGTATCTGGCGAACTGATACGATGAGGCTCGAATATTGCCCCATATGAACGGAACAAGAAGTTAAAGCCACCCCTTTTTCATTTTTTTAGGTTGATCTCCGATGGATTCCGTGACTCTATCAACCAGTCATGGAATATAGAATTGCACATTATATAAGGCCGTTTTAAAAATATTTGATTCTAAAGAAACCGGGATTATTCTTGGGGTAGATGGTGTACACCAAGAACACTTGCACTGGCTATAAAACATTATTAAAATACATTAATTTTTCTTAGCACAAAATAAATATGTCTAGTAATTTGTTTTTGTTTCATTTGTTTACCTTTTTACAGAAACTCACCACACAACAATCAAAAACAGCTGTTAGGGTTTGCTGTTTTATCAAAAGGTTGTTTTATTAACGGGTATAGGAGTATTGAATCTTTTCGAAAGGAGCGCATAGGTCTGCTTGAAGGTCTTTAACTATGGCTGCTTAGCATAAGATAAATAAAATAAAAAAATATTTTTTTTGCTTCCCTTCTAAAGAAAGGGAATTTGCAATGGATTTTGGATCTTTTAAAAAGGAGCGCATATGTCAGCTAGAACGTCTTTTAAGTATGGCTGCTTAGCATGAGTAACTCAAAATGTAAAAAAAGTATATCTTGTTGCTTCTCAAAGAAGGGAATTTTTAATGTATATCGGATCATTTAGAAGGGAGCACAGAGGTCTACTACAAGGTCATTTCAGTAAGGCTGCCTAGCATGAGAAACAAAATCCAAAAGAAGGGCTAATAAAAGGCCTGCGAAGCGAAGGCCTCAAGAATTTTACCACTGGGTTGATGTAGAATTTTATCTAGTTTTAGTAATTACCAAATACTAGTATAAAACCCTAATTCTCAAATTCTAGTAAACGTCACTTTTGACCCGTTTCAACCCAACGTGCAACGTTTCTAGAGCTTTGCTTGACGTTGTGCTTATGGCACCACTTGTACCGAAGCAGCATGTACGCTGAACTCCCTGTTGTAGTTTGATATTACACTTTTTGTCCAAAAAAGTCAACCAGAATTTTGAATCAAAAACTAGAATTAGTCTAATTGCACTTTTATAAAACCTTAGTATAGTCATAGCATGACTAAGACCCCATTTCAAGCCTACAGTTCAACTACATATCGCCCAGCCCGATGTGTCTTTTTGATCCTATTCTCTATGTGGTGTCTACATTTAAATTTTCGGTGAAGGGTTACACTCTGTCTATCCCAGGTATCTTCTTGCCCAGGAAACAGCGTTCAGTATACTTAGAAATTGTTGCCTTTCTTGTGAAAAGACAGATACTTAAAGAACCAAATAAATTAATGTTTATCAGTTTCACTTATTGCAAACATTAAAAAATTAAAAGAATCACTTTTAAAACTAGAACCATTTTAATTTTTAACATTGAAAAACAAAAATGTTTATAAACTGCAAAAAGTAGTAAAAGTTTTGTTTCAATTATAACATATCTTTATATTTAGATTTGTTTTACAAAATATTAACATAATTTAAATGCTATGTATAATAAAATATTCGTGAAAAGTAATATTCAAATATTATTCGAATATTCGATTAATCGACAAAAATTTTTCATAAATACTAAAATACTCAATTTTTGTTCAAAAATCCCAAATTTGTTGGTGACTTTTGAATTTAATTTTTCGATTGTTTATCAGGACGAAGCTAGGCCCTACAAATTTATTATATCACTATGAAGTAAAGTATTACGTGACTTGTAATTTTTATTTCTTGTATACGCCTTCGTTCTATAACATTCTAAGTGAACATAAACGTTTTTAATCTTCTTGAATTTTTTAAATTCTACATTCTCCAATTTAAATAATTAAAATTTTGTTATGATGTGCTGATCCGATCCGAATATATACCCAGCAGTTCGACGGGACATTCCCGAACTAACTACTTGACATACCACTTATGGTGCCCCTAGCCACCCGAATACCCAGGTGATCAACCATTTTAACATGGGCTTGTCCTACGAGGAAGTCAATCGTCACTCTACAGTCCACATTTAGTCTGTCAAGAGGTAGTCAAAAGTAGTCAATGGATGGTAATCTCCAAATGGGTTCTTGGGAGTTTGTCACATTACTAGCTCTTTTACTATTTACTTTACTAGCTATTGACGTGTCCTAGGAGAAAGTCAAGGGTTCCCAAGTAGCTTGTCCAATGGACAGGTATTGCGGTAGGGTTAAATAACCGGTCCGTCGAAGTACAACTCTAAAAACTTATGACAAATAAAAAAATACTTTCATTTGTATATTATATAGACATTGAAATAAATATTTTAAACATTGCTGCTCATTTGTATCTTCAGTAAAATCGGACTTTTAAACTTTGGAATTCATTAATACACATAAATGACTCTGAAAGAAAAGAATTTGTTATATCAAGGAAACATTAATTTTTCCGTAATCTGTGTTAAAAATATTTGTTTTAATTCACCATTAATAAATTTACTTTTCCAAATTGTAAATATTTCTTATTTAAATTTCATTACTTTTACTATTTTTTAATTTACTTAAAAACATTTCCTTATTTTAAAATTAAAAATTTTTTTCGCGAGAACTGCCTTAAACAACTTTTTAAAGTCAACTAACATAAAAATCAAATAACTTAAAAAGTGATGAAATAGTATAACGGTTCATTGTCTTTGCACTAGTGCTGTTAAAGTATTGAGTAGTGGGTATCGAGTATTTGCCCGATTTTTCGGGTACCCAATACTAAAAAAGTTACTCAATACTTTCAGACTTGTATATGAATTTAACATATTTAAATTTAACGGCTATGATGTGAAAAAATACAGCTTACAACTAATACAGATCATATCATTATTAGAAATGCAACTCTTAGCAATATCAAATCAATGTAAAAATAATTTAAAAACTGCAATAATAGTTAAAAAGTTACAAATACTTATTGACGCAATCTAAAAAAAAACTTAAAAAAAGAAAAAATTCCTCGTTTTTAATTTAAAATAAAACCGTTAAAAGTATCGAGTAGTATTGAGTACCCAAACGAAAAGTATTGAGTAGTATTGTGTAATCAAAAGTAGTAGAATATTACAGCACTACTTTCCACTCAGAAAAAACTGATCATGATTTTTCTTTTTCTCTTCACATTCAATTCTTAAGTTTTTTTCAGGTGTCCGTTCTCTCGTTTACTCGGGGACAGTTAAATGACGACTGCCACTCTCTTGCTTACTTGGTGTACAGTAAAGTGGCGACTGTCTTCGCTTTCGGTTACAAAGTGTACATTCGTGACGAATGACCAAAAACATTCAAATAGGGTACAACCAGTTGGTTAAACTTTAGTGGAAAATAACAATTGTGTCTCCAATAGATGTGTAAAATATTTACATTCTGAAGTACAATGGAAAAAACAATTTTTAAGTGTCCCCTCACTCGTTTACCTAGGGTACAGTAAAGTGACGACTGTCTTCACTCTCGTTTACGAAGAGTACGTTGGTGACGAATAACCCAATATATAGAAATTAGGGTCAACCACATGGTTACACATTAGTGTAAATGACTGTCTTTTACGTATGCAATGACTCTTTGTCGAACTGCTTGGATATACTTAGACTACGCATGCATATACTCGTAAAAATTTTCCTTTCTAAAATGAAGTAAGTACAGGATGACTTTCAAACGTCAGTTGCTTTGTGTACGAATAAGGTATGGTGTTTCAAAACGCCGCAGTACAAAACATTGACGATGCATACTGTTTCAAAACGTCATAAACAAGTATTAGAAACGCAGCAAAATGCCAATGAGTGCATCAATTTTAAAATTGATGCTTGTTGAAATTATTTGCTAAAACTACAGAAACAGCTGAACAATACTTTGCATATTCAATATTTTAGAACTTGAAAATAAACAAACATCGTTGCAATGTTTTGAAACTTTACATGTGTACATTAAAGTGATTCAAGCTTGTATAAAGGAAAACAAATTTGTCCCTCTAGAATTGTTCTATGGGTTGTAAAATTATGTCATACAAAAAATTAGGCTGAATGAATAACGTTAAAAGGTGTCGCAACGGCTCTGAAGTTTCCAAGTGCATTTACAAGGGGAAAATATCGAATTTTTTTTCAGTTTTGGCCATTAAGCTATAAATTTTAAACTTTATTGTAAAAGAATCGTAATGTGCACAGAGTAAGCATTTCGGAAAGATATAAAACGCAAAAATTGCTGAAAAACTTTAAAAGTTAAAGCAAATTCCCCAGGCCATTAACGTGTCTCACAGCACATAAATTCGAAATGTGACAAAAAAATTTACTTTTTTTGGGATATATTCTAAAAAACATTTTGTTACTTAAAATATATCTAGAATTACTCGAATATTAGTTTTTGCCCTTATAAGATAACGCTAACTCGCTCTCAGCTTCAACGGCCGTTTCAAATCTCCAATTTCAGTTTTTTGGAACTTTGTTAAAAAAAATATCAAAATTTTTAGGAGATCTCATGGGGATTTATGGTCAATAGATAAGGCTATTAAACGGTAAAAAAATAGATCAATATTTCTTACAGTTTAGCTGTACCTGCGATTTGAACTCGGAGGATTCCGGGAAAATCGCATTTATTTGTAATATATGCGAATACGTATTTATTCTTTACTGTTGCACATTTTACAGAAAGTATTATGGTAGTATTATAGTCCAGATAATATTAAATATATATCCGTTTTATTAAAATCGGACATTCTTAACCCATAAACTGTGGAGTGCAAAGGTCAATTTTTGCAATATTTGGGAATTTTTAGTGTACCATATCGAAATAATATTTATTTGTCGGCCATATTTACCAAAAATTATTGGAATTTATCGTATACTAATAATAAACTCATTTTCCGGGAATATGTACTTTCGTATGGGAGGTATAAGAAATTGTGGACCGATTCTGAAAAATTTTCAACAGGAATAAAGCTCTCGTGCAAAAACAAATGTATGATGATTTTCATGGAATTATATTGCATAGTTTTAGTTAAAATTACATCTGAATGTGTACAAAATGCTTATTTTTTCGGAGTTGTTTTAAATTTTGATTCATAACTTTTCCCGATGTAAACCGATTTTGCTCATTTTCAATACCAAACTGCCTAGGACAATAGGGAATATTCTGGCCAAATTTCAATAATTTATTTCACTTCGTTTTTACGTGAGCGTGTTTTACACAGACAGACAGACGGACGGACATAGATATATCGACTTAGAATTTCATAAGGCCCAACAATACTTTGTTGGGTCTCAGATGAATACTTCTTGGTGTTACGCACGGAATGACAAAGTTATATATACCCTCTATCACTACTGATGGTGGTGGAGGGTATAAAAATAGATGTGTGTTTGTATGTATGTATGTTTGTTTGTTTGGACTTTATAGACTGCTAAACGGCTGGACCGATTTTCCTGAAATTTTCACACTGTCTTCCTGTATGTCTGGAAGGAACTATAGGCTACTTTTTATTTAAAAATTTCGTGTGGGCAAAGTGCCACGCCCACATACATAAGTATTTAAAATCATATAGAAACTGCAACAGCTAGAGTTCTAAAACTTTGTATGGACAACTTTGACATCCACATGAACATATGGGGGCAAAATGGGCGGACCAGCTATAGTGGGCGTGGCCCCTCCCATATAAATAAAACCTTAAATTAGTATATCTGAGAAAATGTAACAGTTAGAGTCATCCAATTTTTCGGAGCCACTTTAGTATCAACATGAATATTTAGGACAAAAAATTAGCGGACTAGCAATAGGGGGCGTGGCAGCTCCCATATGAATTAAATACCAAAAATCGTTTATTTGGGAAACTATTGGAGCTGGAATCTTTAAATTTTGCACGAAGCTCTTTAACGACTATGTGGACATTTTGGGGGAACTATAGACTACTTTTTATTTTAAAATTTCATGTGGGCAAAGTGCCACGCCCACATACATAATAAGTATTTAAAATCACATATCTCAGAAACTGCTAGAGTCTTAAAATTTTGTATGGACAACTTTGACATCCACATGAACAAATGGGGACAATATGGGCGGACTAGCTATAGTGGGCGTGGCCCCTCCCATATAAAGAAAATCTTAAATTAGTATATCTGAGAAAATATATAATATAATTATTTGGGAAACTATTTGAGCTGGAATCTTTAAATTTTGCACGACGCACTTTAACATTTATGTGAACATTTTGGAGGAAAAATTGGCACACTAGCAATAGAGGCTGTGGTACCTCCTATATGAATTAAATAAAAAATTCGTTTATCTGGAAAACTATTAGATCTAGAATCTTCAAATTTTGCACGAAGAACTTTGACATTAATTTTAACTTTTGGGTAATAAATAGGCGGACTAGCAAAATGGGAATTAGTACTTCCCATATGAATTAAATACAAAAATTCGTTTATCTATTAGAGGTAGAATCTTAAAATTAACATAAAAGTGAACATTTGGAAGTAAAATGTGCGGGCATTCACTTGGGGTTCTTGGAACCTTTCATATGAATTAAATACAAAAATTGGTATATCTGAGAAACTATTAGAGCTAAAATCCTTAAATTTTGCGCTAACAACTCTGACATGTGAATATTTGAATGTAGAATCCTAAAATTTTGCACATAGAATTTCCACATTAGTGAACATGGGAGATACCATACCCCTATTGTGGACTATCAAAAGGGGCTATGGTACCTCCCAAATGGATTAAAATAAAAATTCGTATAGCTGGGAAGCTAACAGAACTAGAATCTTCAAAAATCATAAAGTGCGGTTTTTATTTATACTGTTTTTAGGGTAGCTAGTTATATATATGGGTATAGCTAGTTATATATATATTTTAAGTAAAAAAATGTTTTTTTAGAATAGATCCCAAAAAAGTAAATTTTTTGTCACATTTCGAATTCATGTGCCGTGGGACACGTTAATTGCCTGGGGAATTTGCAATAACCCAGCAAAAATATGAAATTTTTGGTAATAGCCAGTAGTTATTGCATACATTACTTGGTAATGAGTGTTCATTATCATCTACATTAATTCATTTAGCTGAATAGGTTATTACTGGTAATGAACAAAACAATTTGGATTTGTTATGGCTCAATTGTCTAGGGCGTTCATTTAACAAACAGGGGGTTCGTTGTTCGCCCTACTAGATACTGTTTATTTTTTTCAAAATGACATTCATTTATATTTTTTTTTTTTTTGTAAAAATCCGTTCTCAAAATTACAAAAAGCAACATGTTAATGGCGCATCGAGTAAGCGGCTGGAGTGAGAAACATAGAAAACAACTGAATGCCTGGGTTCAAATCCCAGCCGAGGAATTTTTTTATTTTTTGTTTTCTACGTACAAAGTCGGCCCAAAATTTTGTAACTAGTTATTTCGCAAAGTTTTTGTAATCTAATTAGTAACCATTTATTAATTTGTTTAAGGTAGGTACATATTATTTGAACCTCGTCGAACAAAAATAATTAGTTATTCACCCCAAGAGTAGTTAGTTTCCACGTGATTCCAATATTACTTTCTAGATTACTAGGTAATGAAAATTTTTGCTGGGAACTTTTAAAGCAAGAAATTTTTGTGTTTTATATCTTTCCGAAATGCTTACTCTGTGCACATAACGATTCCTTTACAATAAAGTTCAAAATTTATTACTAAATGGCCAAATTTGAGCAAAAACTGAAAAAAATCGATATTTCCCCCTTGTAAATGCACTTGAAAAATTCGCAACTTCGTTTTTTTTGGAGCACTCTAGTGTACATTATTTAAATACCGCAGTGAAATTGTGTTTAAACTTTGTATTGGTACGTTTTGGAAGTCAGCCACACTTAGATTACTTTTGCTTGGACAATTTTAAATTGACTTGAAAACTAAGTTGACTTAGCATGTTATGGAACGAACTATTTGTAGCATCGTGTTTTATATGTTTACTTAAAATTTACAGTGTAATATTTTTCGAGTCTGTAAGTATACTTAAGCCCATTATTATAACTTGCCAATAGCTAAAGTTAGGAAGTTATCGTACAGATAATGTGTTTTTCGTTATTACAAGACAATTTTAAGCTAAAAGTGTGCGATTGGCTAACGGGAAGATTACCTTACCTTTAACTTTTAACGTAAGCAATAATAAAAAAACGTAAGCTATCATAAAACAAGTAAGAGTGCTATATTCGGCTGTGCCGAATCTTATATACCCTTCACCATAGTGTATTTAATATCAATTTCATAAAATTTATATTTATTTCATTTTCCCGACTATATTATTATAGCAATAGCAAAACAAAATGAACAACTACAGCGCTAAACGTAATAACCACACAAAAAACAAAATATAAAATATATAAACATACGAAACTGAATACATCAAGAAACAAAAACAATATACACAACGCAATGAAACCAACAGACATCCAAACATACGAAACTGAATGCACCAAGAAACAAAAACAATATACAGAAGGCAATGAAACACACAGGCATCCAAACATACGAAACGAAATTCTCAAAAAAACAAAATACACAACGCAATGAAACCAAGTAAGTAAGTAAGTAAGTAAATATTTATTGAGACTTTTTTCTTTTTCGATAACATGTGTTTACTTAACTAAATGGTAACATGTACGAATATAACATAGAACTATTGTTGTCTTATTCTATTATACGGTGTTTTATGAAAAAACGCTACTTGCTAATTTTCTTTTTTAAGGGAATATGTTAGTAATATAAAATTATAAGAGAACAAGGTTTGCTCGCGACCTTTTACTTTTGCAGACAGCGCAAGAGAGTCTGTCAAATAAATAAATAAATAAATAAAACAAAATAAAATACATAACACTTAAAACGAGATAACAAACAAAATCTGTTACAAAAATAAATTATGGCTACAGAATTCAAAATGTCGAAAAGACATACAATGAATGTAGATATCACAGAATTATAATATAAAATATTTGATATAATACGGTGGTTCAGGTACATTTGTTGAACTTATATTAGTCAAAACGGAGTGAGCTGAGCTCTTAATATTATATATTTTTCTTTTTAGCCCCTATGGGAGCCAGGAACTATTTTAGAATAAAATTGTGGCAACATATGTGGGTCATGATCGATGTCCGGGTTCTCGTTCAGTATACCAACTGGAGAGAGATAAGTTGAACTTGACCACTGCAGACTCCTTTCCAACTCATGAATTTCATTCATCAGGGAGTTTTCGTGGGTGGCCAATTTTTCAACAAATACCCTTTGATGGCGAAGTGCATATTTACAGAAGGGTTGGACTTCAGAGGTGTCATATATGTAAGTATTTGAGTACTTCTTAGTGTGACTTACATAATGTTTGTTGATACACTTCCGCAGTATCTTCCGTTCAAATATTTCCAATTCTTTGGCCACTATTGGTGAGATAGTGAACCAGATTGGAAATCCATATAACAAGACGGATCTGATGGTCACCTTATATAAGAGCAGCTTGGTTTCACGAGGTAGATATTTGCTATTAAATAAGTATGAAAACATCCCAGCTATTCGTTTTGCTCTTTGTAGTGTTGATCGCGCATGTTCGTTAAATTTAAATAGTTTATTAAAAGTGATACCCAAATATTTAATTGTAGATTTAAATGGAATCTCAACCCCATCGAGAGCGGCGCGTAACAGTTTGCTTTGGGGTACTACTGACCGATGACACTTTCCGGAAGCATTCCTAATACAGATGGCCTCCGATTTGGTAGGATTTATTTTAATTCCCCATGTTTTATAAAATTCATGTATCAACATAAGATGAGTTGAAACATTGTGAAGAGCCTGGGCTGGTGAGGCGCTGTGGGCATAAATTAAGCAATCATCTGCGTATAAGATTGCCTTAGAGTTCTGTGTGGTATGTGGAAAATCATGAAGAAAAATATTGAACAAAAATGGGGCAAGTACGCTTCCCTGAGGGACTCCACTATTTACATACCCCAATGACGAAGATGAACTCTGTATCTGGACGGTAAATTTACGGTCAGATAGGAAACTCTGGATCAATTTAACCAGGTAAGGATCAATTCCCAGATCTATCAATTTATAGATAATCCCACTATGACACACCGAATCGAACGCCTTTTCTATATCCAAAGATATCGCCACAGTGCAAAATTGATTTCTCAAGTTTGAGGATATGTCACGGTGAAACTTTAAAAGTGCGTGCTGTGTAGAGTGGAATTGCTTAAAACCAAATTGAAGATTCGATATAGGGTTTATTATGAATTCATTTTCAATTTTTTCCTTCAGAACGTGCTCAAATACCTTTCCAAGATTAGAAAGCAAGGATATAGGGCGGAAATCGGACAATTCCTCACTGTCGTTTTTCTTTTTTATTGGGATTATTTTTGCCAACTTCCAATCAATGGGAAAATAACAATTGTTAATACAATGATTTATAATACAGGTAAGTAGATCAATTGTTGACTGTAGAAACTTTTTGATGATGTAGTTGGAGATGCCATCTACGCCACATGATTTTTTTGAATTCATATTTTGAATTATTCTTCTAATTATTGTAGAGTCGGTGAAATGGTATCCATCCGGATTTGAAAATACGTTAAAATTGTCGTCAAAGGTGAAAATGTGGTTTGGAATTACCTCAATATAATTTAAGATTCTTGAGTCAAGATCATCCACCGGCCGCTCTGGAGTTGTTCGACGAAAAATTGATGAATAAAAGATTTGGAAATTATCTGCAATTTCCGCAGGATTAGATATGACATTATCATCGTGTCGTATCTGTCGACACAGCGGAGATTTCCTTCCCCCTGTAAAGTGGTAAATTTCTTTGAATGCATTCGGACCTGGTTTAATATTTTGTAATTTGGCATTAATTTTTTCAGCATGTTCAATTCCAACAGATTCTTTAATAATTATCTTCAGAAGTTGAATTTGTTTAGATAATATTTTGTAATCACTGCTGAGTCTGTTTCCGGTGCGGTGAAAGATATTCTTCAGTTCCTTTTGCCATTGGTACTTCATTTTGAAGAGTTTTTTGGTTCTCTCCGAAATTGGCGTTTTCCCGCAATTAGTTATTTTCTGGCAATGCGAATCATGAATTGTGGTAAATGACGTATTAAACTCTTTGATCAATGCATCAATTTCCTGATTTTCCAAGTTGGTGTTTGTTGAAGGAATAATAGATCTACTCGAACTCATTAGATCGCCGCGGAATTGATCCCAATTGCTGCTTTTATACGATGTAAATGATTGAGGTGGATTCAAAATTATATTTGATGAATTTATTTTCAATTTCAATTTGATCGGGAAATGATCTGAAAAAGTTGGCATTGAGGATACAGTAAAATTTGGATTATTTCTGTCTATGAGTTTGGTGCTGACAAGAAAATGGTCCAAAAATGAAGGTCCATTTGGATAAGATGGTATAGAATCGCATATGCGAACAACCTCCAACGAGTTGTCGTCTAACCATTTCCTGAGAGTTTTCCCATTAGAATTTTGTATTATGTCACCCCAAGAAGAACATTTTGAATTAAGGTCGCCACCAAGGATGAAACCATCGAAACTTAAACAAGTTTGAAGAATAATATTTAGATCTGATTCTAGCTGTTGAGGTTGAGAGTTGCAAGGAATATAAATTGAACCAAGTAAATATTTCCTATGTGTGTTGTTGTATGTAGAATTTATTTGTATAAATGAAGTATTTATACTAACATTAGATATAGAAACTTTACTATACTGTATAGTGTTCCTAATCATTACTGCTACACCAAGCTTGGAATTATCATAAATAATGTTATAACCTTCAATTTTTATTGTCTTGCTTCTTCTCAGGTGGCACTCTTGAATGAATGCGATGTCTATTTTGTTATGGCGGAGTGTATTGCATAAATCAATTTGACGGCTTCTATCAATCAGGGATCGCACGTTGAATGATAATATATTCAAAGATCTATGGTCCATATTGAGATCTAACTTTGTTTAGAAGGCGCAAAAATTCGGATTTGGCTTCAGACTTTGGCATGTTTTTGAATTCATTCAGGAATATTTTAATTTCCTGCTCCAGGGTCAATTCTTCTGGCTCTAAAAAATAAGTGGCTAGCTTCAAAAAATCGTCAATCACTGACGATTTTGTTTGTCGCGAATTTTGTTGAGACACGGGATTTTGAAAGAAGCTGGCGTATGTTTTTCCCGGCGAACGCATGGCAATGTTCACTGCCTTGTTGACATTTTCCGCTGCAACGGCCTTTTCCTCTACTACCTTCGCCATCTTTTTCTTCTTCACTGTGAGGTATTTTTTACAAGTCGGGCAACCTCTCCAATTGGCAGGATGACCAGTCTTCCTACAATTGGAACAATAGGGTTCTGAGGAATCTTCTCGTGAACGTTGGCATTCACCAGGTGCGTGATCTTGATCACATTTCATGCAGGTATAAGCCGAGTTGCAGTTGCGTGCAATGTGGCCCCAGCGTTGACATCTACGGCACTGTATATTGCCGTCCTTCTTTTTTGGTTTTTCCCAAGATATAACTTGGTTTTGTAGGCCATGAATTTTTGAAACACTGCTCAATGATTTCTCTGGGAGGAGGGAAACCAGAAAGAGCCCCGTGTCGGTATTTTGTTTAATGGACCTTGGCGTTTTAAATTTGGTTACAGAAGCAACTGTGTCAGGGACAATAGTGTCAAGTTCCATTTTAATTGCTTCACTTTCTGTATCACCAACTAGTCCTCGTAAAAGTAGCGACTGTTGTTTGAGTTCCCTTGGGGTGAACGAGTAGGAATGAATGTTCTTTGTTTTAAGTATAGCCATCATAGATGAATGAACCTTGTGATCAGAAAAATAGAGCTTACTTTTACTTTTATTAACATTTTTCACCTTAAATGAAAAATCCGGGATCGTTGATTTTAATGTATCTACCAATGCTTTTATGTTTACATTGTAAACTATTATTGGCGGACACCATTTTCCCCGTGTGTCATCTTGTTGCTCGTCATTTTTCTGTGGTTGATTATTTACTGCCGGCTGGGTACCTTGCAAGTCCATGTCAGCTAGAACGCTTAGGATGCCAAATTTATTCTGGTCTAGAGGAACATGATTAGCCAGTCTTCTAGGTAAATCAGAGATATCCACACTAATTGGCGGTATAGTGTTTTCTACTCTTTGTCGTTTACGGTCATTTGCTATGTCCGATGTATTTATTGTCGTATTCGTGCAGCCATTATCTAAAACAGCAGTCTGTGCAACCATAGAAGTCGCCACTTCCTCCTCTGAGACATCGTACTCCATGTCATGGGGCAAAAATATAGACATACAATTGCAATTTTATGCAAAATGATGCAAGTAGTCCATAAAATCAAAATATAATAAAAAAATTAAAAATTTATCTCTCTGCGCTTAAAAAAATACGTCTCGAAGTAGTAATACAATATCTAACCTCAATGAAACCAACAGGCATCCAAACATACGAAACTGAATACACCAAGAAACAAAAACAATATACACAAGGCAATGAAACACACAGCCATCCAAACATATGAAACGAAATACTCAAGGAATACGCAGTGTTGTTGTTGTTGCTTATATCAAAGCATGAAAAAAAATTTCTTTTTTATGAAATTTTCAGAGGTTGTCTCGGATTTTTGCTCATATCTCCGGTATTTATGGACCGATTTTGCTGATTTTAAATAGCGATCTTCTCGAAAGCATGTCTAACAGAATTATTGAAGATTCGGATCTCGCCGACATCTAGAGTCCTCTAAAAACTGATTTCAACAAACACACAGACGAACAGACAGACGGACATAGCTTAATCAACTCCGCTACCTATAAGGATCCAGAATATATATACTTTATGGGGTCGGAAAATTATATTATAGAAATTACAAACGGAATGACAAACTTATATATACCGTTCTCACGAAGGTGAAGGGTATAAATATGAAGTAAAAATAAATTCAATATCATTTTTTATATGAAAAATTTTATTAACGGCTAAAAGTATTTAAAATATTTAAAGTTCTCTTTGTTCCTCATGTTAATTAAAGTTTCCTTTTACTATTACGAACATTAAAGACATTTTGTAAAATGGCCCTTAGTATGTTTTTACCTGGAGAAGAAAAATATGTTTGTACGTCTAAGTATATATAGAATGTTTTAGTTTGGAAAAAGTAGTGAATCAAGTCGGACGCCTAACTTTTGTATTTTCGGATATAAAACGATTTTGCGGGCAAGAAAAATTATAAATTTAGCGCAAAACAACGTGAGAGGTATTCTTTATCAGATTTCCATATTATCTGATATAATTAATTAGTTTTTTTATTAGGAAAAGGTGAATCAAAAAGTATAAGTTCAATGTCATATAATTGTTTGAATAGTGTAGGTAAGAAATTCACGACTTAACCCAGCAAAAATAAAACGATGTACTTCCCAAAGAAGAACATTTATCACCACTTCTAATGTAGCACTAAGTGATTTTTTACTTTCTGTGGAAGTTATGTTTAATGATTTCCGAAGAAGTGCAAATAATCCAATTTTTTCCATGCTAAAGATATATTTTTATCGTTATTACATTTTTATGAGTTAAAAAATTTGTGTCTATTTCCCTTATTAATGTTAATATTATTTAAGTCAAATTAGTTGTATTCTATAATACAATTTCGCATCCAAATAGGTTCCAAAAAAAAAAGAATGACTTCGAAAGTAGTAAATTTGGAATTAAATAAAAAGGACATCTCTCTTAAAATCATCAAAATTTGTTAATGAAAATAGGGAAATTTAATATATTTAAATAATTTTATATTTAGAAATGGATTTTTAGAAGCATACCGGGAGTGGCTACGAATATAACACATCGAATAATTCATGTATGCTTAGAGACAATTTTTTATATAATTTATATTAAGTATCGCTTAAAATTTTATCGTCATTTCCCTTCAGTTGAAGCAAATATAATCCGTCATTTACTTCCTGGAAAGCAGAAAAGTTTAGTCCAATAACAACGACATTAAAAAAGGCTGTTCCGAATCTTAAATACCCTCCACCATAATCATAAAATTTTAACGATGGATTTCAATTCAGCATTATATATCCTTCATTTTACTTTTTTCAATACGCCTGAAAATATACCATGTAAAACGGAACTAACACTTAACAGACTGTTACATAATGTACTAAATTTAACCAATGTTAAACTATGATAAATATTGTGTATCTGTGTGAAAATGGAAATTATGTATTACAAAACTTTTTATATAATTTTGTTTGTAAAAACATTGATCCGAATTTTACGACATTCTCCATTGTTTAACCTAGTACCAAAATCTATATATATGTAGGACAAAATCATCGATCTGCATTACATTTGTAAAAAATTAACAAGAAATAGTGAAAAACGCCTTCTGTAAATGCACTTACGCAGCAAAAAAGAACTTTCAAAGAAGCAAAATAGAAGTAGAAGTATGGAAGTAATAAAAAAGACCTGCGGAATGCTGATCATAAAACAGACTCGTCATAGGATTCAAATTTTGATTCCAATTTCACTACTTTTGAAGTCATTCTCATGAAGTAATTTTTATGTTTTTATTTTAAATTGTAGTATTGTAGAATATTACTAATCCATACAAGCGCAGCGAGCTCTCAATTAAGCTCTCTGGTTTATTTTCCAACACACGTACGTAACTTACAAACTAAGAGAATGAGAGCTTGGAAGATTTTTGATGGAGTTACACATAGAGAAATCTCTGTTGTTAAACATAAAGATAAGTTCTTGTTTGCCGAACGTTATTTTTGCATATGAGACTGTTTGATATTTAATATTTATTTTAATTTTAAAATATCTCAAGAAAAATTATCATTAAATACGTAAAAAAATTGATTTGAAGAATTTTTTTTTCTGAGTAATTGTTAAAAATAATGGAAATTTTAATAAAGGTGAATCAACGACATAAACTCCTCCTAATCAAATACCCGCTACTATGTTAATTCTTGATATGCAAGCTTATTTACAAAATTATCCTGTAAATATTTTCAATTAATTGACATTTATAGCACTGTATATGAGCGCAAAAGTTCCTGGAGAATATTTTTATACACCTAACGATCCATTATTTGTTTCATTTTTTTAAAATCTTCCATTATTACTTTACTTTTTTTACATGGAGTATATATTAAGATTCATTTTGTATCTAAAGTTGCAAATAAATGCATTTCCGAGAGCAATGTTCAAAAATAATAGATCGTTTTTTAATTTTTTCCAATCCTATTCATAAAAAATCCAGAAATTTTAATGTTTTTTTGTTATTTATAATACAGTACACTGTAAAGTAGTGAAGTCACTACACCAAAAACACTAAAAAATTTTACATACTTTTCTTTCAGTGCATGGAATGCAAAAACACAAAGTGAAGTAGTGTTAGTGTGGATAGAAAATTTTACGCTCTGCCGATGTGTGCATTAGAGTGTCCTGAAATACAGCACTTTTGCAAATCTTATACAGGTAGACCTCTCAAACGATGCATATAAAGCATTGTTCATATAAAATATGGATGAATTCATCTTTCAATATCATTTTAAACTTTTAGAAAATTATCCCCCAAAAATTCTGCACGTATGTAACGCCAAGCTTTTCAAATTAAACCTTTAAACATTTTCCATTAACAAATTTTTTAATTAGAGGAAGATGTGGATATTTTAATAAGTAAACTTATTTGCGTAAATTTTTTGTATTTCTAACGATATTTGACCTTTAAACCTTTATTTCTTCGGATTTAATAAGTGGTGCCTAAATCCACCCAAATCTTTAGTCTGGATGCATAAAAGCTAATGTATAAAAAATAATATTTTTACTTTTTATAAAAATAATATTCATACTTTTTAATAAATGGATGTATTTATGAGAAACAATGACGAAAAAATCGCTTGAAATTTTGTACGTTTAATGGTACATATTTTTGAAATTAATAAAATGCCCCCAAAGACGTTTGCCTCTTTACACCAGGGGTACTACAATTCAATGTATGGTGTGACCTAATTGAACAGTTCTTTAAATCTACTGCACATCGACTCAGAAAATGATTTTAAGACGATTGGTATACTTTAAGGTGGGTATAGGACCAATATTATTGTGCGTTACAAACATCGGCATAAACCCAATATACATAATTGTCCAATTCACAAGCCTCGTGTATCTACGTATCGTGTGTATTTTTGTATTAGTTTACACTTGTGTATAAATGTTGTTGGTAATTTAAATTAAAAAAGCTCGTATAACTTTACGTTTGTTTTTCATATGTTTATTTATTTCGTATTCAATGTCAAACTATCATTCTCATGTGAATGCCCAATTTTAAAGAAGATAAAACAGTAGAAGAATAATTTCATAAAGTAAACATTTAAGAAAATGCTTTAAAGTGAAATAAAATGAAAAATAATTCATATTTGTGCTATAATTAATTTAGTTTTTCAATGTAATTGTATTTTTATAAATATTGAAGATGTTTTTCTTTCTTTTTTACAATATGGCTTTTTACAATACAATTGGCTGTTCACAAGCAGATATCGGAATTCTGTATTTTAATAAACGATACAAAATACAAAGACCAGTTGTGAATTGGACAAATAAGTACATATGTATCTTTTGAGTATACGTATTTCAACAATGCAATATCAAATAATAAAACAAAAACAAGTTAGAGTGCTATATTCGGCTGAGCTGAATCTTAAATACCCTCCACCAGTTACTTTTATATTAATAACCTTTTAGTTAATCAAATATTTGTGGAAATATGGTTTTTCCTCTTTTCTAATAGAACAAGTAAAGATTTAAGTATTTTAAATCTGTTACAATTGCAAGTTTTTTCTCAGCATTATAAACACGATTTTCTATAATATTATAGTTATTTGATAATAAGTGCTGTGCATTAAAGTGATTTTCGGAAAAGGCTTTGTACGGGACTGATCGGACCCATATTATGGACCGATCGTGAAAAAAATTTAAAATAACATTTTGTATACAAAAAAATGTCTGTGTCACATTTTGTATGGATATCATTGTTTGGTAATGAGTAATGTGAATTTAAGTGATATTTGGGAGGGGATATTATATGGGTGCTCTGACTAAATATGGGCTGATCGTGAATTTTTTTTGAAAATACAATTTTTGTAAACTAGATTAATATTTGTGCCAGGATATCATTATTTGGTAATGAGTTATGTGCGTTTAAGTGATTTCCTGAAGGAGATCTTCTACGGAAGCTATGAACAAATATGGACCGATCATGAAACAATTTTAAAATTTAATTTTTGAATACAAAAGTAATATTTGTGCCACATTTTGTATAGATATCATTATTTGGTAATGAGTTATTTGCGTTTATGTGATTTTCGGGAAGGGAGCTTGTATGGGAGATATGACCAAATATGGACCGATGGTGAAAAAATTTAAATCATTTTCGGAAGGGGAGATATGACCAAATATGAACCGATCGTGAAAAAAATTTACATTATCACTTCTGTATATATAATTTTGTATTTGTGCCAAAATTTGTATGGATACTATTATTTGGTAATGAGTTATTTGCGTTTAAGTTATTTTCGGTAGGGGACCTTGTATGGGAGATATGACCAAATATGGACCGATGGTACAAAAATTACAGTATAATTTTTGTATATAAAGGCAATACTTGTGCAAAATTTTGTATGGATATCATTATTTGATAATAAGTTGTGTGCCTTTAAGTAATTTTCGGGAAGGAACCTTGTATGGGAGCTATGACCAAATATGGACCGATCGTGAAAAAAATTACAGTATAATTTTTGTATATAAAGGCAATACTTGTGCAAAATTTTGTATGGATATCATTACTTGGTAATGAGTAATGTGCAAGCGCAGTGATTTTTGGGTCCTTGTATGGGTGCTACGGCAAATTATGGACCGATACAGAAAAATTTTCCTCTATATGAATTCAATTGACATAAAACTTTTACTTGTAAAAGTTTGTAAAGATATTTTCATTATACCAGAAGTAATTAACAATAAATGCATTTTCCGGGAATGTGTACATTTGTATGGGAGGTATATTAAATTGTGGACCGATTCCGCCTATTTTTAACAGGAATCAAGCTTTCATATAGAAACAATTGTTTGCTAATTTTTATGAAATTACATCGCATAGTTTTTGTGAAAATTGTATCAACACGAAACTGCCTAGGACAATACGGAATCGTTTGGCCAAATCTTATTAATTTATTTAGCATCATTTTTGCGTGAGCGTGTTTTACACAGACAGACAGACGGACGGACATAGCTAAATCGACTTTGTTGGGTCTCAGATGAATATTTCTTGGTGTTACACATGGAATGACAAACTTATATATAATATATATAAAGGTATCTTGATAAAATTCGACTCAAATATGTTTCGTCTATATATGAATCACTCTACGAAACTTTTTTTTCGGATAGGACCATAATTGGTCATAGCTCCCACATAAGGCCCTCTTCCGAAAATCATTTAAACTCACATATTTCATTGTCAAATAAATCTATCTTCATAAAATTCGACACAAATATGTTTTGTTTACATACATATGAATCATTCTACGAGGTTTTTCTGCAGAGGCCCGTAATTGGTCATAGCTCCTATATAAAGTCCACTTCCAAAAATCACTTAAACGCACATATTTTATTAATTAATAAATGTATTGAAGTAATATTCGACTTGATTTGTATTTATTTTTTTATTATTTTTTTTTTTTTCATATAAATCATTATATTCTTGATCGGTCCATAATTGGTCGCAACTACCATATAAGGATCATTTCCGAATATTACTTAAACGCACAATTTGCGTAATACATAAATGTGTATTTTGTATATATAAATCGTTATACTGAATTTTACTTCTAAAAATCACTTAATACCACTTAATTCTTTATTAAATGATTATATCCAGATAAAATTCGACATGAGTATGTTTGTGTATAGATAAATCATTATATTAAAATGTTTGCAACTGGCCTATTAATATAAAATTTTATGAACCTAATCATCGTAATAAACTTGGTGAATATAAGAAAATCGTTCGAAAAGCCAAACGAGACTCCTGGAAACTTTTCTCTGTACAGGTAGATAGCGTAAATGACGTATCGAAGATAAAAAAATTCCTATCCAAAACTCATGTCCAACCGGAATCTATGATCGATGACACGGGCAGGAGGCTGGAGGATATGGAGGAGACAATGAAACTTCTAATGGACTCTCATTTCCCACCCGGTATATCGAATAACATAGATGCACCGATATTGTTGGAAGGGAGGGTAACACGGAAATAGTTATTACATCTGACATGGTTAAAGGGGCAATCAAGAGCTTTGCTCCCTATAAAGCTGCAGGGCCGGATGGAATTTTCCCGGCACTTTTGCAGATGGAGACTGGTTTCAGTACATACATACAGTACATGGGACTGGTTTCAGTACATACAGATATTCACTGCATGCTTGAAACTGACATATACGCCAGTTAAATGGCAGGATGCAAGGGTAATATTTATGCCCAAACCAGGGAAACCTAGCTATGCGACACCTATGTCCTATCGACCGATAAGTCTTACGTCCTTCCTACTTAAAACCTTGGAACGGATAGTCGATAGCATGGTTAAAAGCTGTATACAATACAAAGACCTTAAATATAAGCAGCATGCTTATGTAAAGGGACGATCGGTGGAAACCGATTTAAACGAAGTCGTCCACTACATAGGTGAATCTTTCGATAGCAAACTGTATACACTGGCGGTATGCATTGACATCGAAGGCGCTTTCAATAACATTCACACTGATACCCTTATCCAATCCATAGATCAGTTTTATGTTGACCGGGTGCTCCGTAACTGGACCAACTACATGCTAAGGAACAGATGGATAAGCTGCGAGATGTACGATATAACTATCAGGAAAAAGGTATTTCGCGGTATAGCACAGGGTGGCATTTTGTCACCTTTACTCTGGGCTACCACGACTAATAGCCTCCTAAGGACCCTAACCGAGAAAGAACTTAGTCCTGTCTGCTATGCAGACGATGTAGTAATACTTTTAAAGGGAAAGGATCCAAATTACTTGTGTAGAAGAGTTGAGAAGGCTCTGAATACGGCCTTGAGCTATGCTCAACCGAGAGGCCTCAATGTTAACCCGGCGAAGACGGAAATCTGTCTTTTCATAAGAAAGACAAAAATTTCTACGTATACTGAACCTTGCTTCCTGGGCAAGAAGATACCAGTGACAGACAAAGTTAAGTACTTAGGAAATTAAAATAGAGGATAGGATCAACAAGGCACATCGGTGCTTGGCGATATTTAGGAGAACCATAGGCATGAAATGGGGGTTAGTTCTACTATGACAAATTGGCTTTATAAAAGTGTAATTAGTTCAATTTTAGCTTATGCTACAATAATCTGGTGGACTGCTTTGGACAAAAAGTGTAATATCAAACTACTACAGGGAGTTCAGCGTACAAGCTGCTTGGGTATAAGTGGTGCCATGTGTACTACTTCAACCAAGGCTCTGGAAACGTTGCTAGATATTCCACCCATTGAAACATATTTAAGATATGAGGCGGCGCTTACAGCCGAACGGCTCTTTACTTTAGGCGAACTGGCCAAAAACGGTTATAGGATACGCCATCAATGTATACTGTACACATTGGAAGGTTATACACATTCATCGGACGTGCCTGATCGCATAACAGACACAGAATATGTCGGAAACTTTGAAACGCTAATCCCAGATAGAATGTCTTGGTCAAGCGGAACATTGGAGCAAATACCAGTAGGAATCCGTTGCTGCACGGATGGCTCTAAATTAGGGGATAAAGTAGGCCTAGGGTTCTATATTGAAGACCCAGAAACAGAAATGTACCACCGTTTACCTAATCATAACACAAGTTTCCAGGCAGAAGTACGAGCAATAACGGAATGTGTAAATTGGATTAGAATAAATATGGCGCCCACAGGGCTTAATATATTTACCGACAGCCAGAAGGCAATTTGTGCGATATCAGGTGATAAAATTAAATCTAAGACCGTATTGGATTGTAAGGAAGCTTTAACTGAATACTCTCCCAGAGGGAAGGTTTACATCAATGGGTACCAGGCAACTCGGGAGTAGTCGGCAACGAAAGGGCGAATGTAATAGCTTTAAAGGGAAGGGAGCTCGATGTAGTTAACCTGACAAACGCAAAACCTTTCGACGCATCAAAAGCTGAATTAAAAATATGGATGATAGAATCCTATAAGGCCTCTTGGAATAATGGAAACGGTGGGTAGAACCACAAAGATTCTATGGGGTGACCCTGATGAGAGCGAGATGAAAAATCTCCTCAAAATGAGCAAGTCTGAGGTTAGTATGATGGTACGTATTCTGAGTGGACACAAAGGATTACGTGCGCATCTATACAAAATTGGACGTGCGGATTCAGACGAATGTAGAGCATGTGGAGAGGACAGTGAAACTCTGGAGAACTTTCTTTGCCACTGTCAGGCATTCGTCGAAGTTAGATACAAGTATCTTGCAAGTGATGTTATTCCGGAAATAACATTCTTAACCAACACTGAGTGGAAGATTCTTAGGAATTACGTCCAGGAAACTGAGTTTCTGAACATGGAAAAATAATACATTCAGTGAACAATTTTTTTTTTCATGAATTGGAGCGCACAACAGGACCGATAGTGGCCTAGGTGTATTTCTTCGGATTTGATGTAGTATACATCCTCCTATCAACCTAACCATGAACCTAATCAAAATTAGTTCCACATATGCATAAATGTTAGTACCCTCACTATGGAAGCAAAAATTTTGTCAAGTTATCTAAAAATTAGATAGTTAAATAGGTTTTAATAAAAAGTAGCTTGCTGGTGTTACTATTTTCAATTTTGTGTTACATTATGAAATTAAAATCATTCCAGTGCATGATATTAAGAGGCTATTGTGGTTATAATAATTTATAAATTTTTTTTTTGTTTAAAAAGAAATTAAGACAGAATTTATAAGAAAGAAAAATACCCTCCACCAGCTTCTTTTATGTTAATAACCTTTTTGTTAATCAAATATTTGTGGAAATAAGGTTTTCCATCTTCTCTAATACAGCAAGTAAAGATTTAAATATTTTAAATCTGTTACAATTGCAAGTTTTTTCACAGCATTATAAGCACGATTTTCTATAATATTTTATAGCGCCTTAAAATATGCTTTAAAGATATTTAATAACTTCCAGGTATACATGTGTGTGAAATATTTAAGAAAATTTAGATATGTCAGTACACATAGAATTTTTATACCCTACACCACTTTAGTGGGGAGGGTATATTGGATTTGTGCTGATGTTTGTAACATACCAAAATATTCGTCCTAGACCCACCTTAAAGTATACCAATCGGCTTAGAATCGTTTTCTGAGTCGATTAAGCTATGTCCGTCCGTCCGTCTGGCTGGCTGGCTGGCTGGCTGGCTGTCCATGTAAACCTTGTGCGCAAGGTACAGGTCGCAATTTTCAAGTTAATTGGATGAAATTTGGCACGCACGTTTTACTTGACCTAAGGACGAAGCCTATTGAAAATGGTTAAAATCGGTCCATTATTTCACCTAGCCCCCATAGAACAGAACCCCCCGAAAAGGGCTTCTGAGCTCATAATTATGTTAAATATACAGATATATCGATAAAATACGGCACAACTAAGTTTTATAGAAGTCTTGATGACCCTGCCAAATTTCATAAAGATCGGGCCCCATTTGACCCTAGCTCCCATACAAAGTCCCCTTTAGAAAATTACTTGAATGTCCCAAATTAGCTTATAAACACAAATATCGCGATGAAATTCAGCACAATAAAATATTATGTCAATATAAATATATTCACAAAATTTTATCGGGCTTGGTCCATATTTGCCCCTAGCCCCCATATAAAGCCTCTTTCAGAAAATTAGTTTTTCATCCATAAATTGCTTAAATGTATCGGAACAAGGGAATATTGAAGATAAATGCTTTATTATGAAAAATAAATCACATTTAATATTCATAACTGGTGTAGGGTATCATATGGTCGGCCACGCCCGACTATAATTTCTTACTTGTTTGTTTAAAATTTGTTTATACTAAATTAATTTTACTAAACAAATTACTATTAATTATAAGTATAAAATTTATGTAAACTAAATTAATATTTGTGCCATATTTTTTAAGGATATCATTATTTGGTAGTGATTTATGTGCGTTTAAGTGATTTTCTGAAGGAGATCTTCTACGGGAGCTATGACCAAATATGGACCGATCGTGAAACAATATTAAAATTACATTTTTGTTTACAAAAGTAATATTTGTGGCAAATTTTGTATAGAAATTTCACAGTATCATTTCTATATATAAAAGCAGGGTAGGTAAAAATATCGCTCACGATTGGTATTTTATTTATATCGCTCGTTTAAAATTCAAAATCGCGAGTTTTATTTTTTAACACGCGACCACAATTTTAATTAGAGTTTTATGTGTTTTGTATTCGCTTCGTAAGCGATATTTACATGTTTTTGTTTTTTCAAATTGGATTTATTAAATCTAAGAAAATAGTTGGATTTAGCTAATTTTAATATGGCAATGCATTGTATTCATAGAACTGGCGAGTCGAATAGATTTATTAGCGGGAAAATAAATTATTTGAATTGCTCAAATTGCCTAAATTTGTATGGATACCATTATGAAAACATTTACACTATATAAAAGCAATATTTGTGCCACAATTTTTATGGATACCATTATTTAGTAATGAGTTATGTGCGTATAAATGATTTACGGGAGGGGACCTTATATGGGAGCTAAGACCAAATATGGATCGATCATGAAAAAATAAAGGCAATATTTGTGCCTAAATTTGTAAGGATTCCATTATTTGGTAATGAGTTATGTGCGTTTAAGTGATTTGCGGGAGGGAGATATGACCAAATATGGACCGATGGTGAACAACTTTTACAGTATCATTTCTGTATATAAAGGCAATATTTGTCAAAATTTTTGTATCGATATCATTATTTGGTAATGTGTAATGTGCGCTTAACCGATTTTCGGGAGCGGACCTTGTATGGGAGCTACGGCTAATAATGGACCGATTCAGAAAATTTTTTCTCTATATGAATTCAATTGACATACAACTTTTACTTGTAAAAGTTTGTAAAGATATTGTCATTCTACCGGAAGTTATTAACAATTAATGCATTTTCCGGGAATATGTATCGGAGGTATATGAAAATGTGGACCGATTCTTCCCATTTTTAACAGAAATCCAGTTCGATATGGAAACAATTGTGTGCTGATTTTTATGAAATTACATCGCATAGTTTTTGTGAAAATTGTATTAGAATGTGTTAAAAAAGCTTAATTTTTTCGGAGTTTTTTAAATTTTGATTCATAACTCTTTCCGATGTAAACCGATTCTGCTCATTTTCATTACCAAATTGCTTAGGACAATAGTGAATCTTTTGGCCAAATTTCATTAATTTATTTAGCATTGTTTTTACGTGAGCGTGTTTTACAAAGACAGACAGACAGACGGACGGATAGACGGATATCGAAGTCGACTCAGAATTTGATGAGGACCCGGAATATATATACTTTATTGGGTCTCAGATGAATATTTGTTGATGTTACACACGGAATGACAAACTTATAAATACCCTCTATCACAATTGATGGTGGTGGAGGGTATAATTAATGAAATGAAGTGTAATGAAATACATACATATGTATGTATATGCCAACTTTTTTTTCTTATTAAGTAAGATATTAAAATTAACTAAATATTACTAATTTCAATAAAAGTTAAATACAAACGTCTAATAAATGTTTTGTTTTTTTTTTTTAATTTTTTTGTATAAAATTCACTTTTCCTTAAGGGTAAAAATATGTTGTTTCGTTAAATTTTTATGAAAGTTTTTTAATTTTACTTAAAACTGAATGAAAAGTTTTTTCTACGTGTTAGTTTTTTAATTGTATTTGCCAATCATCATTTATTGCTATTTCTAAATATAAACAGGTAAGAAAGTATAGACGGTATAGTAGTTATAAATATTAAATGTTATTTATAAATATGATTTATTTTCCATCATAAAGCATTTGTCGTTAATATTACCTTGTTCCGATACATTTTACCAGTTTATGGATGAAAATATTAATTTCTGAAAGGGGCTTTATATAAGAGCTAATATGGACCAAGCCCGATAAAATTCTGTGAATATATATATATATAATACTAGATTTTTGCACCTGGCGTTGCCCGGGGTTTTAAGTGGTTTCATAACATTATACTTAAGTATTCTCCCGTCAGAGTAAACTAAAAAAGTCTGAGACTATCAAAATCATAGTTTATAATATTTTGGGTTTAGAGTAGAAAAACATCGTTCTTAAAGCACAAAAGCTCTAATTTTGTTAGATTTTCGACATTTGGCCTATTTTTTTTTTTGTCCCCTTCCGGTCCAATTTTCGCAATGCACTTTGCTAATATATATTTCTAACAAATTAAGTAGTTTAATCGAAAATGCTTTTGCTTAAGGATAGACAAAATCAGTATTTACTACCAAAAGTACTAATATTGCCCGTTTCTCACCCAGTTTATCCCTAGTCCAAGTTCTAAAAAAATATAGCTTGTAACACTCTTCAAGTATAGATCAAACTATGTTCCAAATTTAAAGCAAATCGGTTCAGCCGTTTTGGCGTGATTGACGAACAAACAAACAAACAAACAAAAAAACAGACTTATAAAGAGATTTGTAATATATATTAGGATTTATTTGTGCTGAATTTCATGGCGATATTTGTGTTTATAAGTTAATTTTGAACATTCAAGTAATTTTCTGAAGGGGACTTTGCATGGGAGCTAGGGTCAAGGTCATCATGTTAGTTTTGCCGCTTTTTATCGATCTACAGGTATATTTAACAAAATTATGAGCTCAGAAGCCTTTTTCTGGGTGTTCTTTTGTATGGGGGCTAGGTGAAATAATGCACCGATTTAAACCATTTTCAATAGACTTCGCCAAAAACGCGCGTGTGCCAAATTTCATCCAATTATCTTGAAAATTGCGACCTGTATCTCGCGCACAAGGTTTACAGGGACAGCCAGCCAGACAGACTGACCGACGGACGGGCGGACATAGCTTAATAGACTCAGAAAACGATTCTAAGCCGATTGGTAGGTAGGTATTGGATAATATTTTTGTATGTTACAAACATCAGCACAAACCCAATATACCCTCCCCACTAAAGTAGTGTAGGGTATAAAAACGACGGAAATAAATTATAGAATTTACATACGATGCACCACGTGTTAACTTTCATTTCCAAAATAACATGCTCATTACATTGCCTTTTCTCCTTATTTACATTTTTATTTATAAAGCATCATATCCTCAATACTCATTCTGTCGTTTGGGTATTCATGTTCAAATGTTTGAATAAAAGAAATTCTCAACATATTCTTTGTTTTTATTGATTTGAGATCATACATACAAGCTAGCTACGCTTTTGATAGTGTATACGAGCATCCAGGTTTGATATGTGCATTGAATATACATACGTACTGATATTTCATTGCGAATACGTACATGAAGATACTGAAAATGAAACTTGTATGGACATACATACATTGCAGGGTTGGCAAAATTGGTACAATTGTACTTTTTATACCCTCCACCACCATCAGTGGTGATAGAGGCTATATATAAGTTCGTCATTCCGTGTGTAATACCAAGAAATATTCATCTGAGACCCAACAAAGTATGTATATTCTGGGTCCTTATGAAATTCTGAGTCGATTTAGCTATGTCGGTGCGTCCGTCTGTCTGTGTAAAACACGCTCACGTTAAAACGAAGCAATAAAAATTAACGAAATTCAGCAAAAATATTCATTATTATCCGGTACAGTATTGGTACCGGCAAAATCGGTTTACATCGGGAAAAGTTATGAATCAAAATTTAAAACAACTCCGAAAAAATAAGCATTTTTTATACATTCTGATGTAATTTTCTCGAAAACTATGCAAGATAATTTCATGAAAGTTATCATACATTCTTATCTACACAATCTTGATTCCTGCTGAAAATTGCCAGAATCGGTCCATAATTTCATATACCTCCCATACAAAAGTACATATTCCCGGAAAATGAGTTTTTATACCCTACACCACTTTAGTGGGGAGGGTATATTGCATTTGTGCTGATGTTTGTAACGCATACACAATATTGGTCCTATACCCACCTTAAAGTATACCAATCGGCTTTGAATCATTTTCTGAGTCGATTTAGCTATGTCCGTCCGTCCATGTAAACCTTGTAATCAAACTAAAGGTCGCTATTTTGAAGGTTATTCAATGAAATTTGGCACATGATCTTCTATTGTCCCAGGGACGAAGCCTATTGAAAATGGTTAATATCGGTCCATTATTTCACCTAGCCCCCATACAACTGAACCCTCGAATAGGGATTGTAAATAAACTACAGGACGCAATTTTGAATATAATTCAATGAAATTTGGCACATGATCTTCTATTATCCCAGGGACGAAGCCTATTGAAAATGGTTAACATCGGTCCATTATTTCACCTAGTCCCCATACAACTGAACCCGACGAATAGGGATTTTAAGTTTATAATTATGTTTAATATACTCGTATCTCGACAAAAAGCTGCAAAACCAAGTTCTATACTAGTCTTGTTGACACTCATGAATTTTATAATTATAGGGTCTCATTTGACCATAGCCCCTATAAAAATGTCCACAATATTATTAAACAATAAATGGCTTAAGAATAATTCAAGGCAAGGTACAATTCAACTTGCTTTATTATGCTTTATTATGAAAACTAAATCACATTTTATTTTTGTATATAATACCCTACACCTGGGTATTATATGGTCGACCTCGCCCGACTATAATTTCTTACTTGTTTGTTAATAACTTCCGTCAGAATGCTGATATCTTCACAAAATTTTACAACTTAAAATCTTATGTCAATAGAATTCATTGAGAGAAAAAATTTTCTGGATGGGACCATAATTGGACATAGCTCCCATACAAGGTCCCCTCCCGAAAATCACTTAAACGGGCATAACTCATTACTAAATTAAGATATCCATATAAAATTTGGAATAAGTTTTGCTCATATGCACAGAAATATTACTGTGAAAGTTTTTTCCGATCGGTCCATAATTGGTCATAGCTCCTATACAAGGTCCCCTCCCGAAAATCACTTAAACGCACATAACTCATTACTAAATTAAGATAGGACCCCTTCCCGAAAATCAGCTAAACGCGCAGAACTCATTACTAAATTAAGATATCCATATAAAATTTGGAATAAGTATCCCCTCCCGAAAATCACTTAAACGCACATAACTCATTACTAAATTAAGATATCCATATAAAATTTTGTACAAGTATTGATTATCATACATTGATATTGATATCCATACATTTAGCACAAATATTGCTCTTATATACACAAATTACACTATAAAACAGTTTTACGATCGGTCCATATTTGGTCATAGCTCTCATACTAGGTCCCCTCCAGAAAATCACTTAAATGCACAATATTCATTACTAAATAATAGTGACCGACCGAACGTACGTGTTCGGAGTTCGGTAAAAAGTGAGGTTCGGTCAATGTTCGGTGTTCGGCGAAATTTTGACCGAACGCCGAACTTTTTAGAAAATGTTTTTTTTTATCATATTTTTATATCATCAAAAAGTTTTAAAAATGCGGAAAATCTGTTTAAAGAAGTTATCATACATCCTGGCTGTACAATAAATTTCGGATATACATAGGTACAAAATGCCTTTTTAACCATTCGTTTTTTCGGCTGATGTTAAAAACTGTTAACCAGAAACTGATTAAAAAGCTAAGTGAAACATTTAATTTGAATTATCTAGTTTCGATTATAAATCTTTGATTTCATTTGTAACATCGAAATTTTCTATGTTCTTATTCTCAAACGATCTAGACATGTCTGTCAGTCTGTCAGTCTCTTGAAAGAACGATAGGACCTAAACTATTGTTGCAGTTTGATTGGTATTCAAAATGGACAAAATCGGTTTACATTTGGACATGGCCTCCATATAATGTTCGCTTTAGAAAATTACTAACGTTCATAACAGGCTTAAAAATACTAGTATTTTTATGACATTATACTTAAATTTTTTTATGGACTAAAATTTCATATAAATTGGCAAATTGAAATTTGCGAATTGCGTTAAGTATTGTATACATATTTTTTTATTTTTTTAAAAACTAATTTTATTGATTCGATAAAATTCATTTTGATTTCGATACATATTTAAAACGAAATTTTGATCACATTTGATCATAATATCATGTATAACAATATTATGATAAATACAAAAATATCATGATGAAATATTTTGACGGTATTTAATCATATGATATTTTAAAATTGTTACAATAACGATAATATGTTTAGACTACAATCATAACTTTAATCATAATATGTTGCTCTTAGAACATAGTTATCACAACCATGTTTTTTCTCAGCGTGCTCTTACAGATAATTATATCATTGTCAATAAATCGTTTAAAAACCAAAAATAAAAAAGTATTATTTTTCATTTAAAAAAGTTCGTGTTCACCGAACTTTAAAAACCGAACAAAGTTCGGGTTCGGCCGAACTTTCAAATTTACCAAAGTTCGGGTTCGGTGTTCGGTACCGAACGAAATTTTGAGTTCGGTCGGACTCTACTAAATAATGATATATTTAATTGCACACAAATTGGGGACTATATCGCTAAAGTGATTATAAACAAAATTTTTTGTATATGCCACAATGTGCTTATAAAGAAAATCTTATATATTATTTTTTTGTGAATATAAAAAATTTTTAAAAAATCTATAATTTTAGTCAGTTTTAGCTTGAGCATGTTGGTTACAGTTGTATCTTCTATTTTTTCAAATAAAAAATTTTAATTTATAACTTACTCTAAGCAAAAATGTCGCACAATATTTACTGCATTTAAAATTTCCTAATCGAAATTCGTTTTTCTTCAACAAAATCTTCTTCATTTGGACCGTTACTAGTTAATTTACGATACATTTCTTTGTAGTAGTAGTGGATATCCACTTTGAAAACTAATTTTTTAGAAAAAAATTTCGTGTGTGACAATATCGTGAAGTTTTTTCATATAACGTGACTTTTAGTAGCCGCGGGTAGATGAAATACATGTGAAAAGTGCTTATATCAAAAATGGACTATAAAGCAATATTTTTATATAAAATTGATCGATAGAGACAATTATACTGTATATACATAATTGGTCATAGCTCCCATACAAGGTCCTTTTACGAAAATCTCTTAAACGCCCATTACTCAAAGCTATTGATACAAAATTTGGCACAAATATTAGTTTGAAATACAAAACTTCTATCCTATATACAGTTAATCTCAAAAATAAGCATACAGAAATACTGACAATTGGTTTTATTTAAAAAAGGATATTATTTTTTCAAAAATCAAAAAAGTAACACATTTATTTATTAAAAACAATTATGATAATTATTATTCACTACTTTTTCCGGGTTATTTTGGTTACTTGAGTTCTCATTTAAGGTGTAGTTAAATAGGTGCAAAATTTACGTCACAAAAGTAAGAATACAGATAATTTCAATATGTATTTGGGTTAATGATATTTACAAAATTCAAGAAAATTTTACCTGTTTGAATGTAATTATTTTATAATAAAATATTCTGTACACTATAACATGGAAAAAATTCACTTTTAGTTCCGAAAAATTGAAATTTTTGGTAATTGATTTGAATATTATTTATAGGAGCATTTTTTCCTATTTAAGAACATCTGGCCCCGGAGTTTTGGATCGGGTATTCAATAATATCCCTCGTTTGTTCATTATGATGCATTGGAAGACGATATTTTAACTTTTAAATTAATTGTTTCTTTACAATAATTGCAATCCATTGCGGAACATTGCCGTTTTTAACATAGTGTAGCGTTCATATTCGATGTTTAACGGCGATTTCCTAAAATTTATATCTTAAAATGCGATATTAATAATACATATGTGTACTAGTATCCATTAATTAAAACAAGTTTTTTGGTTCCAATCATCCATTACACACTCCTAAATACTACCAATAATCGTCAAATGGTGACCAGTCAATAACTTACACTACATATCGGTTCTGAAATTGATTATTGTCCAAAATAGTAAGATTTTTATATTAAATCAGGGTCAAGTGGTGGTATGAATATGAATTGAACAATTTTGAAAACGGATACATCTTAATTTGTTGCTATAACAAATAAAATGTCCGATCCATAAAACATGGTTATTGTATCGAGTATATCAGGATATGATTGGTAGCATTATTGTATGCTTTGGAAATCGGAGTATTTGGAAAACCTGTTTAAATTTAAGGAAATATATAGAATTATCCAAATTTTAAAGTTTATGTTGTAAGTCTTAAGAAATCGGAGTTAAATTTCGTTTTTAAAGAACGTACTGTGTTCAAAATGGCTAAATCCATGCATTAACATTAATTTCGAAATAACAACTCTTTTCAAAAGTTAAAAATTCTATTTCCAATGCATCATTTGGAGGGTTCAATGACCACCAGATCCAAAATCCGGGGTCTAAAGTGGAAAAAATCGTAGAAATGAGAAAAAACTGTTCTACTAATTAATTCCGGAGCCAATCGGCCCAAATTTCAAGATTTCGGAACTAAAAGTAGATTTTTTCTAAGTTATTGTGTAAAAAATATTTTATTAAAAAGTAATTATATTAATACAAGTAAAATTTTCATAAATTTTGATAATATCATTAAACCAAATATATTCTGAAATGATCTGTATACTTACTTTTGCGACGTAAATTTTGCACCTTTTTAACTTCAGCTTAAATGAGAACTCAAAGAACCAAAATATGAAGAAAAAAAGTAGTGAATAATAATTATCAATATTGTTTTTAATAAATAAATGTGTTACTTTTTTGTTTTTTGAAAAAATAATATCTTTTTTAAATAAAACCAATCGCCAGTATTTCTGTATACTTATTTTTGTGATTAACTGTATATATAATACAGACTGTGTTTTTGTTTGTGTGTTAGTTTGTTACGCTTTCACGGCAAAACTACTGAACCGATTTACATGAAATTTGGACAGCTAATAGGTCTAACCCCAAAAGGAACAATAGGCTATATAAGACCTTTATCAGATGCCACGCCCCTTTTTACGCCCACTTTTTGTAAAACTAATATTACACTAATTTTACAATCACAATATGCAAAAACTACTAAACCGATTAACCTGAAATTTTGCATACCGATAGGTATAAGCTTGGAAAGAACTATAGGCTATATATAAGAACTTGATCCGATGCAACGCCCTTTCTACACCTAATTTTTATAAAACTAGCCTTACCTATATCTTATCCTACAATTATATGAAAGAGAATGTCTGTTTATTACGCTTTCACGGACAAACTACAGAACCGATTTACATGAAATTTAGAACCCTAATAGTTCTGTTCTAAAGTAGAACAAGAGCTTATATAGAATAATGATTTGACGTCACGATTCTTCTTAGGCTTACTTTTTTCTATATAATTGTTATACAAAATTTTCATTCGAGACTTACAGAAAACTACTGAACCGATAGGTCTTATCTCAGGATCGGACGCCACGCCCCTTTTTACACCAGCTTTTTGTAAAACAATTATTAAACCAAATTTACGTTCAGGCATACAAAAAACTACTGATCCGATTTTCATGAAATCTATTATAATGAATGTTGTGGTATGAACAGTACGACACATTACATCTTCAAAACCTATAATATATAATAACAAATATATTTGAAACTCTTTTTTTACTCTTTCACTATATAACTAATAAACTTATTTACATAAAATTTGGCGTTTAATAGGTCTATCCTCAGAAGTTAACAAGTTAGAGTGCTATATTCGGCTATTCCGAATCTTAAATACCCTCCACCAGCAAGCTACTTTTTATTAAAAACCATTTAACTATCTTATTTTTAGATAACTTGACTTCACATAGGAGCTACGACCAATTACGGGCCTCTCCAGAAAAAAAAATCGTAGAGTGATTCATATGTATTGTACGCAAAACATATTTGTATCGAATTTTATCAAGATAGCTTTATTTAACAATGAATATGTAAGTTTAAATGATTTTCGGAAGAGAGCCTTATATGGGAGTTATGACCAATAATGGACCGATCCGGGGAAAATTTGTTAGAATGATTTATACGTATACAAAACATACAAGTTGAATTTTATACCGATAGCTTTATTTATCAATGAAACATATGCGTTTAAATGTTTTTCGGAAGTGGACCCTATATGGGAGCTATGACCAATTAAGGTCTTATCCGAAAAAAAAAATTCGTAGAGTGATTCATATATAGACGAAACATATTTGTGTCGAATTTTATCAAGTTACCTTTATTTGACAATTAAATATGTACATTTAAGTGATTTCCGGAAGTGGGCCTTATATGAGAGCTATGACCAATAATGGTCTGATCCGTAAAAGATTTGTAGAAAGATTTGTATGTACGCAAAACATATCTGTGTCGAATTTTATCAAGATAAATTTATTTGACAATTAAATATGTGAGTTTAAATGATTTTCGGAAGAGAGCCTTATATGGGAGCTATGACTAATAATGAACCGATCTGAAAAGAAATTTGGTAGAATGATTAAATTAATCGAAATATCTTTGGTAGTTTCTGAGAAAACTACTTAAGAATTGGGAAAACAAACGTTATTTTTTTCGAGATAGTCTGAAATTTTTAATCATAACTTTTTACGTCGTAAACCGGTTTTACTGATTTTCAATACCAAACTGGACCCGATAGTAAGGAATGTTTTGGGTGAGTTTCGTGAATATTTATTGCTTCGTGTTAACGTGAGCGTGTTTTACACAGACAGACAGACGGACATAGCTAAATCGACTCAGAATTTCATAAGAATCAAGAATATATATACTTTGTTGGGTCACAAATGAATATTTCTTGGTGTTACACATGGAATGACAAAGTTATATACACCATCTATCACCACTGACGATGGTGGAGGGTATAAATAAACTCTATATGATATTGAGTGGATGATACGCACATTTTTATGTTCACTTTTTGAATAACTGCTATAACACCAAATTTCTAGGCTAAATATAAAAAAAAACATGAACCGATTTTCAAGAAATTTGGCAACATACAATGTTTGAGGAAGAGAATGTCTGCACAACTTTTTCTGTATGAAGCGCCGTATTTATTCTAAGCTTTTCAAATTAAATAATAATTTTGAATAACTCCAGCACACATTTTCCATTTACCATATACAAATAATAAGTATCTGCTTTGTACATCTTACGATATTTGACCCTTATTTCTTCGGATTTAATAAGTGGTGTCTAAATTCAGTCAAAACTTTAGTGAGGATGTATATGTTTAAAAATACTTTTATATAAATGGATGTATTTTTGAGAAACAATGATGAAACAAAAACGGTTCTTTTACTTTTTAATGAACTACTCAAAATTGATTGTCAAATAAAAAGTTGTTTTGTTTTCTCTGTCAAGATTCAAGGATTCTTCATATTTTTTTAGAACAGAAAAAAACTTAATTTTGTTATTTTTAAAGAAATTTTAAATCTTTCAAATTTTTCATAATTTTGTGCAGAATGTTTCATAATCGTTTCAGAGTTTCTTCAATTGCCTGTGATTTTTCAAATAGAAAGAAAATCGCTTGAAATTTTGTACGGTTAATGGTACGTATTTTTGTAGTTAATAAGATGCCCCGAAGCCTTTTGTCTCTATGCACCAGGGGCATTACAATTCAAAGTACAGTGTGACCGAATTTAAACTGAACAGTTCTTTAAATCAACTGCACATGGGAAAAATAAAACAACTAATTTGAAAGTGTCCTTAGTTCCCTACCAGTGATTGAGAAAGCTGGGTTCAGTATAATTTATAAAAAAAAAGTTTCCTAAATGTTTCTAAAAATTGGTCAAAATTTCCTAAATAAAACTCATTTTCAATCTGTAAATTTTTAAGGAACATTTTCGGTCCATAACATGGATGTGGTCGGTCCTATGCAAGGTTCCCTTCAGAAAATCACTTGAACACACATTACTTATTACTAAATTACGTTATAGATACAAAATTTGACTGAAATATAGCTTTTATGTACAGAAATTTTGCTTAAAGAATTTTTTACGATCGGTCTATAATTGGTCATATCTCCCATACTAGGTCCTGCCCATAAAAGCACTTTAACCGTATTTAACTAGTTGCATTATCAATTTGAGTAGAACAGAATTATTTATATTTCACACACATACATACACCAATGACCCATTTTGTACAATTTGAAATTCATTTTCTTACTGAAATAATAATCTAAAATTGTACTTCTGACATAAAGTTCAAAGGTTGCAAGTCCTTTGATAAATTCTGAAGAGGAAAAATATAATTCTTGTTTATATTCTCTCATATTGTTTAGAAACCTGAAAGAAATTACAACCAGACAAGCAGATTAATAATTTTCCACAATTATTTATTATTTATTTACGACTTATTTTATCCGATTTTAAATAATTTTAAGGGTATTTTAAGTGCTATTTCGAAAAGACTTTTAAAGTACATTTTACTATACTTTGGCGTAGTCTAATGAATTTTCTATAGTCTGGTCTATAAATTAGTCTAGGGACTAGTCTATGAAGTAGCCTTTGCGTTATTTACCGACTATCCTATTATCTAGTATTTAGAGTATAGCCTATAGGCTATTCTATTATCTAGTTTATAGACATCTCTAAGTATTTGCATTTGGACTAATATATAACATTATAATCTATAGACTAGTATATTGTCTAGTCTATAGAGTAGTATATTGTCTAGTTTATAGACTACTCTATTGTGTAGTCCATAGGGAGTCTATAGACTCATTATTAGTCTATGGACCTAACTGCTGACAAAATGGACTTGTTTATTTACTAGTCTAATGACTAATCTAGCCCATATATACAGATGAACTGTTAATTTTGAGAGTACTTTATATTGATATATAATTTCCAAGAAAAACAAGAGTGTTATATTCGGCTATGCCGAATCTTATATACCCACCATCAAACCTCGTTTGACTCGAATAATACTTACTTATGTCGAATTTCATCTATGTACTCGTATATTTAGCCCAGTTATAAGCGTTAAAGTAATTTTCTGAAGGGGACCTTATATAGGGGGGTAGGGTCAATTATGGGTCGATCCTCATAAAATTTGGTAGACAGAATTTGTTTCGTATTAAATTTATTTGTGTCGAATTTCATCGCTACACTCGTATTTTTAAACCATTAATGAGCGTTGCAGTCATTTTCTGAAGGGGACCTTATATGGGGGGTAGGGTCAATTATGGACCGATCCTCATCAAATTTTGCATAGTGATTTTGGATCATAAGAAACTTACTTATGTCGAATTTCATCGCTATATTCGTATTTTTAAACAAGTTATGGGTGTTAAAGCTGCTTTTCGAGGGGCCACTTGTATGGGGGATATCCGAAAACGTGGACCGATATTGCCCATTTTCAATACCAAACAAACCTTACCTATAAGAAATATTTATGTGAAATTTCAACCCTCTAGCTCTTTTCATTCGGAGTCTATCGTGCTTTCAACAGACAGACAGACGGACGGACAGACATGGCTAGATCGTCTTAGAATTTAATGACGACCCAGAATATATATACTTTTTGGGTCTATGACCAATATTTCGATGTGTTACAAACGGAATGACAAAATCAATATACCCCCCATCTTTTTTGATGGTGGGTATAAAAATGATTTGGTACAAATGGAATCAAAAAAGTACAATTGTTAATGCTGTTTTGTACCATTTAAAAATTCTGTTTGCCAACCCTGATACATTGTATTCAAAAATTGTGAGTAAATAGTTGTGTTACTTGTTTCATACATACTCATTGTCAATCTCTGCCTTATACGAGAGCTATGACCAATATGGTGGGTCGAAAATAGGCTTTTCTCTCGGATCAATTTCTAATAGTGAAATTATGTTGTATTTTAACGTCAAATGGAAGACTGTAAAATATTATTCAATGTCTACAAAATTGTCTTTCCAAAAAGATAGAAAAACACAAAATTGGTTAAAGAAGTTTTGAGAATTTTGTGATTCTGAAGACACATAAAAGTAAATATAAGAAAAAATTTTTTAGTTTTGAAAAATTTAAAAAAAATATAATGTTTATCTTTATAAGATTCATAAAAGTGCTACTACGAATTTTTGTTCAAAATGGATAACGCTTACTCGGTTTAGTCGGTGGTAAAAAAAGTGCCATTATTTTAACAGCATCTCCAAAACTCCATTTTCAAACTTTAAAAAATTTGTTTAAATGGATTTTAAAAAATTAAATTTTTCTATACTGGATATTATAAATAATATATAAGTTGAAGGATTTAGGGAAAAGACAATTTTTGTCAATAATTAAGTAAAAAGTATATTATTACCAATTGTTGCTTAATTTTGATCAAGTAAATTGCGATTATTATTTCCGAGTCCATGGAAATTTATTTGTGATCAAATTTCCGAAATTAAAAATTATTAACCCTCTAAACACCGGGGTCCAAGTCAAAATTTTGAATATTTTATGTTCTTGAAGAAATAAGAGCATGATGTTGTTAATTTGTTGATGGATGTTGATGCAACTTCTTAGAAGTTATTTTTACTACATTCAAATAATACGATAAACCAAATGCTGGATATATATTCATTAATTCTTCAAGAAAATTAATTTTACAAAATTTCTTTATAAAGTGTTTTTTAGTGTTTAAAAAATTGGTCTTGAATTAATCCCAAGTAAGACAGAGAGTTAATTTTTGAAGAAGTTTGATTCCTAGATTTCCGGATATATTTTCGTGTAGTTTGTCAAAATGTATTCGTAATTAAGTACACAATATTTTGCTATTTTAAATGAAGAAAATTAAATATACAAAAATTTGATTTTGACCCCGGTTTTTAGAGGGTTAATGATTTTTAATTTCGGAAATTTGATCAAAAATAACTTTCCATGGACTCGGAAATAATAATCGCAATTTACTTGATCAAAATTAAGCAACAATTGTTAATAATATAATTTTTACTTAATTATTGGCAAAAATTGCCTTTTTCCCGAAATCCTTCAACTTCACATCGCAGGTACGTTAATGAGAGGTATTGAGCTCATTCTTTTTGTGTTTAATTCTTACATATATATCCTTTATAATATCCAGTATAGAAAACTTTAATTTTTTAAAATCCATTTAAAAAAATTTTTAAACTTTGAAAATGGAGTTTTGGAGATGCTGTTAAAATAATGGATCTTTTTTGACCACAGACTAAACCGAGTAGGTGTTATCCAATTTGAACAAAAATTCGTACTAGCACATTTATAAATCTTATAAAGATAAACATATACAAAATTTTAATAACTCAAAACTTTTTTAACCATTTGAGTTTTTCTATCTTTTTGGAAAGACAATTTTGTAGACATTATGATTTTGCTATAAAATGATGCAATAATTATTACTTAAAGCCTCATTTTGTGGTAAAACTCCAAAAAGTGCCATATTTCCCATATAAACGCATTTACAAACTTTGGCGGCGATGCGCGGGCTCTTACCCTCAAAATAATTGAATAATATTTTACAGTCTTAAATTTGACGTTAAATTACAACATAATTTCACTATTAGAAATTGATCCGAGAGAAAAGCCTATTTTCGACCCACCCTAATGATCAATTTTGTACTTATTTGAAAAACATTTCGCTGAATGATTTATATATATACAAAACTTACTCATGTCGAATTTTACCAAAATAGCTTTATTAGTTGATGAAATATGAGCGTTGTGAGTGATTTTCGGAAGTGGGCCTTATATGGGAGCTATGACAAATAATGGACCGATCGGGAAACAATTTAGTAAAATGATTTGTATGTACACGAAACATATTCAACTAGAATTTTATCTCGATAGCTTTATTTATCAGTACGCGGGTTTTAGTGATTTTCGGAAATGGGCCTTATATGGGAGCTATGACCAATTGTGGACCGATACAAACCTACGTTAGTAGAATGATTTCTGTTTATATTATATTTATATGTGCAAAATTTTGAGTTGATAACGACATATTTGAGGAAGTTATTAACGATAAATACATTTCCGGAAATATGTAGCTTTGTATGGGGGCCATGGAAGTTTTAACTCGATTGTTTTGATTTTCAACATAATTAATACCTATGTAAAAAAAATAACGTGTGATAAAATTCATCGAATTATCTTCTGTAGTATCTGAGAAAACGACTTAAGAATTACAAAAAAATCTTAATTTTTTTGAGGTATTCTGATATTTTTATTCATAACATTTAATATTGTAACCCGAATTTGCTGATTTTAAATACCCAACTGCTTAGGATAACAATGAATATATTCAGGAATCCACCGATTTTTGGGCCAAATTTCGAACAATATTTCGCTATTTTGCAATTCGACCCGATCTTAGTGGTTAAAAAGGTTCTTAAATACCAAACTTTATTGATGGGCTTGTGAAATAATGCTAAAATAAGTTACATTTAACACAAAAAGTTCACCAAATCTAAAAAATTGTATAATTCAGCTTGAATTGTAGGTAGTTTACTGTAACGTAAGTTTAGATAAAATGCACCCTATCATATTAAAACGTCAAAAATAATATTCTTTATAGAAAAGGTAATGAAATAAAAAACATCATCATCAAAATCTGTGACAGAAATGGGTGGATTATTGTTATCTGTAAGCGGATTCAAAACTTCTTCGGCTCGAAATCTATTCAAGAACTTTTTTTAAGTAATTTAACAATGTTAAGTACATTCTATCACTGTTTTAACTTTTTATTTAAGAAAATTTTAACGCTGTGGCTCCAATTCAGCCGTCAGAGCTCATATGGTCAACCAGGCGTTGAAAAAAAACACACGTTAACATAAAGCATCTAGGAAAAAGTATATTTTGATATTGGGAATATCATTTAAAATTAACATTTTTTAAATAAGTTCAAAAACGCCGTTTAAGAAATGTTAGCTCATGTCTCCAGTGTAATACTATGAATCGTTTCTATTATTTTTTACAATGCTAAATATTTCAAATTAAATACGATGGAGCAAAAAAACTTGTAAACTCTATATATCATAAGAAAGTAGTGTTAAATACCTTTTATTTAAGACTAGCTATACCTAGTGTGCTTTGCTACCCTAAAAGGAAAATGTATAAATAAAAACCCCACTTAACGATTTTGAAGATTCTAACTACAATAGTTTTCCAGATTTATATGTTACATACGAGAGATGTCAAGCAAATTATTGCAAGTTCGCCAGTTTCTATCTATCGCCAATTTCTATCTATCTATAAAAAATTTGAATAATATAAGAGTTTCCAAGATGCACGAAATTTTGTATTTAATTCATATATGTTGTGCCAAGCCACCCATTGAAAGTCCGCCCGTTATGCTCTAATTGTTCACATGAATTTCAAAATTTTTCATGTAAAATTTGAAGATTCTAGCTCTAATAGTTTCTCAGATATACGAATTTTTCTATTTGATTCATTTGGGGGCTTCAAGCTCGCCACATGAAAGTCCAAAATGTTCAGATGAATACTAAACTAATTTGTGCAAAATTTTATAAATCAAGTTCTATTAGTTTCCCAGATAAACGAAATTTTATATTTAATGCATATAGGATATGCCAAGTTCCCCATTGAAAGTCCACCCGTTATGCTCTAAATGTTCACATGAATTTCAAAGTTCTTCATTAAAATTTGAAGATTCTAGCTCTAATAGTTTCTCAGATATAAGAATTTTTTCTATTTGATTCATATGGGGGCTTCAAGACCCCCCAGTTGAAAGTTCGGTTTTTTTTCCTCCAAAATGTTCAGATGAATATTTAAGTTCTTCGTGCAAAATTTGACGAATTTAGTTTCATTAGTTTTCCAGATAAACGAATTTTTGTTTTTAATTAATATGGGAGGTTCCGCTCCCCTCATGGGTAGTCCGCCAATTTATTACCCAATGTTTAGATAGATGTTAAAGTTATTCGTGCAAAATTTGAAGATTCTAATTGTAATAGTTTCCAAGATAAATGAATTTTTGTATTTAATTTATATGGGAGGTGCCACGCCCCCTAATGCTAGTCTGCCTACTTTTTGTCCTAAATAATTATATTGACACTAAAGTTGCTTCGACAAAATTTGAGGACCCTAACTGTTATATTATCTAAAATATACGGATTTAATAATTTCTTAATATGGGCGTGGCTCCTCGCCCACTTGGAATTTCAAAATAAAAAGTAGCCTATTACCTATTCCAGATATACAGAAATACGCTGTGAAAATTTTAACAAAATCGGTTCTGCCGTTTAGTAGTCTATAACGTTCAAACATACAAACAAACACACATTCATTTTTATATATATACTAGCTTTACCCAGTGTGCAGTAGTATAAATAAAAAACCCACTTAACGATTTTGAAGATTCTAACTGCAATAGTTCTCTAGATTTACAATATGTGACATATTAGAGACGCCAATTTCTATCTATCTATGAAAAATTTGAATAATATAATAGTTTCCAAGATATACGCAATTTTGTATTTAATTCATTTATGTAATGCCAAGCCCCCAATTGAAAGCTCGCCCGTTATTCTCTAAATGTTCACATGAATGTCAGAGTTTTTTATGTAAAATTTTAAGATTCTAGCTCTAGTAGTTTCCAGATATACAATTATTCTATTTCATTCATGTGGGGGCTTCAAGCTCCCCAGATGAAAGTCCGATCTTTTTCCTCCAAAATTTTCAGATGATGTATGTATATATGTATATATATGTATAATATTCAGATGAAGTAATTTCTGCAAAATTTTAAAAATCTAGTTCTATTAATTTCCCAGATAAACGAAATTTTATATTTAAGTCATATGGGAGTTGTCAAGTTCCCCATTGAAAGTCCGCCCGTTATACTCTAATTGTTCAGATGAATGTCAAAGTTTTCAAGTAAAATTTGAAGATTCTAGCTCTAATAGTTTCTAAGATATACGATTTTTTCTAATTAATTCATATGGGGGCTCCACGTCCGCCAATTTATTACCCAATGTTTAGATGGATGTTAAAGTTATTCGTGCAAAATTTGAAGATTCTAATTGTAACAGTTTCCAAGATAAACGAATTTTTGTATTTAATTTATATGGGAGGTGCCACGCCCCCTAATGCTAGCCTGCCTACTTTTTGTCCTAAATAATTATATTGACACTAAAGTTGCTCCGACAAAATTTGAGGACCCTAACTGTTATATTATCTAAAATATACGGATTTAATATTTTCTTAATATGGGCGTGGCTCCTCGCCCACATGGAATTTCAAAATAAAAAGTAGCCTATTACCTATTCCAGATATACAGAAATACGCTGTGAAAATTTTAATAAAATCGGTTCTGCCGTTTAGTAGTCTATAACGTTCAAACATACAAACAAACACACATTCATTTTGATATATATACTAGCTTTACCCAGTGTGCAGTAGTATAAATAAAAAACCCACTTAACGATTTTGAAGATTCTAACTGCAATAGTTCTCTAGATTTACAATATGTTACATATTAGAGATGCCAAGCAAATTACTGAAAGTTCGCCAATTTCTATCTATCTATGAAAAATTTGAATAATATAATAGTTTCCAAGATATACGAAATTTTGTATTTAATTCATTTATGTAATGCCAAGCCCCCAATTGAAAGCTCGCCCGTTATTCTCTAAATGTTCACATGAATGTCAGAGATTTTTATGTAAAATTTTAAGATTCTAGCTCTAGTAGTTTCCAGATATACAATTATTCTATTTCATTCATGTGGGGGCTTCAAGCTCCCCAGATGAAAGTCCGATCTTTTTCCTCCAAAATTTTCAGATGAAGTAATTTCTGCAAAATTTGAAGAATCTAGTTCTATTAGTTTTCCAGATAAACGAAATTTTATATTTAAGTCATTTGGGAGTTGTCAAGTTCCCCATTGAAAGTCCGCCCGTTATACTCTAATTGTTCAGATGAATGTCAAAGTTTTTCAAGTAAAATTTGAAGATTCTAGCTCTAATAGTTTCTAAGATATACGATTTTTTCTAATTAATTCATATGGGGGCTCCACGCCCCCCATATGAAAGTCCGCTCGTTTTCCCCCAAAATGTTCAGTTGAATATTAAAATAATTTATGCAAAATTTGAAGAATCTAGTTCTATTAGTTTCCCAGATAAATGAATTTTTGTATTTAATTAATATGGGAAGTGCCAAGTCC